>NC_034411.1:44535098-44835098 GCF_002078875.1 Numida meleagris | reverse complement strand
CGAATACTGGTGTTTGCATAAAATCTGGTAAAGCTGTCCTCAATACATATATCTATTAAACACACCTACACATATCTATGCATGCATATGCAGACACGCCAGTCATGGTGCAAAGCAAGATATCTGGGGGACTGCCAGCAGACCTTAAGGACACAAACTCACTGTAGGAGGCATGCTCTCCCAAAGATTACTTACTAAAACACAAAATAACTTGCTTTTTAAAAAAGATGTGAGTGGTTGCCAAGTAATTCAAGTTAAATGCATTAAAGTTCCTCTGAAGTAATATTCCTATACCAGCAAGCCCTCAGGGAGACACTGGAAAAACTTATTGCAGGTATAATGAGTGCACACTATGTGCATGATTCCAGCTCATGATATTTAACTCAGATATATTAGTGCCAAAATTAATCTTCCTGCTATCACTCAGAATACAAAATAATACTTACCTTCTTTGAAAAGTATGATGATTTCCAAGGGGAAAAAAAAAAAAAAAAGCAACTTCTCTAACAGACAACTTAAAAGTTAACAATGAATGGTACTGAGAACTATCTTTTGTCATGTCCATAAAGCTGTGTTTGGGTACCAAAATATACAGAAACATTATGTTCAGTTCAAATACTCCAAAATATTAAACACAGGAAGTGAAATTCCACTGAAATCAATGGATTTGTATCACTTTATACCAAATAGTCTCCAAATAATACTAAGAGGAATCCTTTTTTTTTTTTTTTAAGTATCCCTTCAACAAATGTTAAAAAAAAAACCTGTAGATATGCTGTAGGCCAGATATTTCCATATATTTGATATAATACACACACATGATTGATTGACAGAAAACAGAGTTACACCAATGGAATTTTAAAATGGGAAAAAATAAGATCTAGATTAAGCATTTAAGTTCAGGCCTATGACAACCTGAGCAATATTTGTCTGACTCTGTATTTTACATCTAAATTACAGAATATTAAAAAAAAAAATCGTAATCACCCGGTATATATATTATTTACCCATAGTAGAAAGGCATACTGATGTGCTCTGAAACAACGTACATTATACTGGTTTAACCTAGCATCAGAAGAGATGATGACTGCAATAAGCACTGGATCAGGTCCTGGATCAGCAATATCTGTCACTTGCTCTTTTTTTCCTAGCTTAGTATTAAATATCTACATTTATATAGTAGAGCCATTCCTCTCAGTAGGCTATTCTACCGCTCAGATATTAAGTCCCTACTCTTAATAACTTACCTAAACTATCATTTCTTAGCTTCAGGCTACTGCTTGACTTTAGAAAATGAATAATTATCTTTTTAAATCTTTATATGCTCTACTCCCTGCTAGATTATTTTAATTTATCTTTTTTGGTCCCACATGTATCTTCTTTGAAAAAGCTTATATAAATTTTGTTTCCTTGGTGCCTTCTTCAGTTTTCTTTTCTTCTTTCTAAGCTGCAGATACCACAGAATCAATATAATGAAATTAATATGCAGTTTGTTATCTGTTTTATATCTCCTTCTGACTTCCTATGTTCCTCTTTGTCTTTTATCCTCTGTTTTGCAATAATGAAATTTCTTCTGAGGTGAAAGAATTGTACCTTGTTAATCAGAATGAAAACCACTCTATTGTTCATTCTGAAATGTATCAGCTTTCTCTTTAAAGAAAAAAAGACAGCATTTAAATAGCAAGAAGGAACATCACCTCATAACATTTCAGGCCAAGTAGAGACTTTCCTAGCCAATTTCTAGAAAGTCTGCTTAAATTAATTTGCATTGAGGAAGTCCATAAAGGAAAGTCAATATATTTTAATTGAGATGTCTGTCATTATTATGTAAAGAATCACTTTTTAGGCAGCTTATTGTTACCCAAACTCCAAAAGAATGTTAAATGGATATAACTGAAATACTAGCATAAGCAGCAAGACCTATTTCCTTTTAAAAAGGTACTAAGAGATTTTTGAATATCAAAAATGACAAGGAATATGGCCTTTTATATCAGACATTAATTTTTTTCAATAGTAATTTTAAGCCTTCTATATAGCAATCATTACCAGAAAGAAAATGATTTTTTTTTAATACTAGTGTATGCAAAACATACTCTTTTTGTCAATTCCCTTGCAAGTCCAGATCATTTTTTAATTAAATCTCTGTAATTCAAGATGTAGATCAGCATGTTAGAATGACAAAGAGTAAGCAAAAATCAAGTAAAACTATTTGTTTAAAATTATTATCAATTTTATTGTCTGTATGGCCACCATTTTCTTTACTGGGAAAATACAAATGGAAAATAGAAGACTGGTGACTAGCAAAAACAATTTTCAAAGCATTTACTGATCTCATTGATTGTCTTTAATTTCTAACTGCACTTATTTGGTCCAAATCAAGATAAAAAATGAAACAATTTTCTTTGTTTTAGGCACCTAAAAAGGAAATATTTTGAAAAGAAGCCATCAGGTCTGTTTCTGCAGTTGTTCTATTTGCAGATCAAATAGGAACTTTATAAAAAATTGTAGGATTATTCAAACTGAAATGGAAATGCAAGGCAATGGAAATGTAAGTTCTCAGAACACTGACTGTTCTTTGCAATGACATCTCAAAGCTCAATGAAACATGCATCAAGGTAAAAGATAATATTTTTTTTAATGTAAAGATCAAACTGTGTTAATGAAGTAAATTAAATTCCCTCAATTTCAAGAAGCAAATGAAATAATACCAAAGCAAGTCTTTAAAAGACAAACAAATCAACGGAGAATTAAGGACATTAAATACAGTAAAATGTCAGCATCCTCACCAAGAGAAGGTCACAAACCTTGCACATCATGCTTAAATACTATTCACTATTGCTTCAGACATTAACATTTAAAAAATGATTTTTGTTACTTCATTCTTGTATTTCCTAACTTATATAAAAATATTACCATATTTTATGTGACAAAATTGGTATTTTATCTAATAAGAAAACGAAACACTTCTTTCAAATTATTTTAAATATAAACTGTGCTTTTAGCTTTCAGGCTCTAGAAACCATTGCAAGTATAAATTAAAGTTTAATTAAATTAAATTAATAGGAATTTTGAGTGTTCTGCATGCATAGTTTAGAATTGTAACACTTTCTTAACAAGAGTGAAGTGATCAAATGGCTTGACTTTAACAGTTACTATTACATTAAATAGATTTCTGATTACACTATGGGTTCCAGAGAGAAAACTACAATTAATGAACCTACAGCCCAGAGTCTTTCAAATTTACTGAACTGAGGAAGGTTGACATAACATGGCAAATGCTGGTGTGTCAGTGAATGAGAAGGGTGCAGTGGGGAACCTTGTGAATTCAAGCTGAATTTTACTTAAGCTGTTAAATCAGCCCTAGAATGGATTACCTAAGCAGTGCTCAATACTTTCCTTTCTACTGTCCTGTTTGTACTCTGAAAGCTTTGCTAAACATTTAAATATATAGGCTTACATATTAAATCTCTTGTACATGCTTTAAAGTAACTTGTTCTAGAGTTCTGGGTATTGCAGAAAACCACTTCAACACTTTATGAAGTGACTTCCAGTTCTGTTTTCCTCATTTGTTAGCGCTTGAATAAAATCCTCTGATTTAATGGGGCAAAAAGATGTAGAAATGTGCACAGAGGCAACTGAAGTCAGTTGAAGTTGTACTTTGAATGCATTAGGAACTATATGTAATGCTAAGTATTCTTAAAAAATTGTCTCAAATTTGACTTAAGCAAATTAATCCAGGCTAGTTTAATGGGAGCCTGTTTTTTATTGACTTCAATATATCACCTAATTACCTATATTCAGAAAATGCTGAAGTACATAAAATAAAATCTGAACAAAATCACTCACCCAAAGAACAGAGAAATGTGGTACAGCAGGAGATATTTTCTAATTGTTGTGTGAAAATATTAGTCATGGAGAAGAATCCAGACCCATGAAAGATGACTCACAATGCCTTCAAATGATGCAATTGCCTCATGCTCAGTAACATTATCTTGAATATTGGAAAAGAAGATGTACCTCCAACATTTTCCTCAATTTATGACTAACTTCTGTCTAGACTGACATTTTTCCTTCTTGAAAAATTTCAGCTAAGAGTATTGGGAAAAAATATTCCTCGTTTTTTACAGTAATAATATTATCTTACCTTGGGTGAGTTTGTTTGTTTGTTTTGTGTGTGTGTTTAGTTGTTGCTGATCCTTCTTTTCATCTTGACCATTTCAGTTTTCAAAGATTCCTGTGCTGGCTTTCCTAGGTTACCGTTACAAACACCTGATCACTGATGTGTACAGGAGAGCATAACAGTCCAGAAAAAAAAAATACTGCAGGTCAAATTTTTGTAAAAAACCTGCTTTCTCATAAAAAAAAAAAAAAAAAAAAAAAAAAAGAAGAAGAAGAAGAAGAAAGAAAAAAAAAAAGAAGAAAAAGTGACTAATGTAGATATCACTAGACCTTTATGATTCCAAAACTCCAAATACTCGATTTTGAAAAAGTAAAACTGATACCATTTTTCCTTTTCTAATCTGTAGTTATTTTCCCTCAAGTTAGTATTTTTCACTTGAGAAGATCCTGGGGCATGATTTATTTTCTCTTGGGGAGAATAGAACTTTTTTATCTTCTGTCATGATATTACAAAACACATACAATGTCAAAAGAAAAACTTTGTGCCTATGATCTGAGAATCAGAGTAGATATACTGACTATAATACTAATACATGCTGCTTTTTCATTTTCTTTTATGTTCAGGGTAGACTTGCCTGGATAGTGAAAGGCAGTTACAGTCTCATGAGCTCCCTGTTTTGACCAGGAGATCCAATGAAGATAAACAGCTTTAAAGGAGAGAGCCTTGAGTATAAGAAACCAGCATGCTACAGAGCTTTCTCTATGTGTACAGTCTATTTGGAGAAAGGAAGGAATAGATAAGAACTGGATGAAAGGAGAAAGCTCAAAAAACTGCTACGTGATTAGTTAGTAAGATGCTCTACATGGCAAAAGATGGGTTTCTGACATCTTTAGCAAATAAGCATGGAGCTAAATTGACTGAGAGAAAGCAAAGATGTTATGCTTCTGAAAACAGATTAAAATTACAGGTTTGCAATAAGATGACAATATTTTGAATGTTCACAAAAAAAAGGAAAGGAAAAATAAAACATGAAATCTCGAGACAGTATAAAAGCAATGTCAGCAAAGCCTTGAAAACCAGATTTTCTATGACAATAACTGATGCTGTATCACAGCTATGCCATGAAATAGTCGATGGTCACTATAGATAAGTTAGAAAATAGTCATGAACCTTTCAGCATTTTAAGCAGTAAGACAAATGCTTAAGCGAGCCAAAGAAAAAACATTCTGTCAGTGAGAAATGCTTTCTAAGAGCTATTCACCCAATGCTCTCTGTTCTGCTACAGCTCTATCCTTTCAAAGCCTGATAGGTAGGAAAATAAACCTGAATCAAAATTTACATTCTATGATTAATTTTTAGAGAAGCCACCCAGTATGGCATAAATGCTGAAAACATTAAGGTTCTGTGATGAGATCAGAGTACTTAGAAAAACAAATATGACATTCTTGGTACTATTTATAGTTACTAAAATTAAAGGTGTCAGTTTGAGGAAACAAGCTATCTTCCTCCTTTGCATTTAACGCAATTGCAGAAATGAAATATCTCAGGTTCATTCATCAGGACTGACAAAAGGGGATGACTGCCTTACTGAAAATATCTAGTTGGTGTTTCAGACTATATTTCTGACAAATGTCTTTGTAAATGAAAAAAGGCTTTGACATTCAGACCATAACAAAAACTGAGCTAGTAAAGGGATATAAACTTGGCCATTCTGCTAATTGTTTCTTACTCTCAGTTCTAGCTTTTCCTGTCCAACTCTTGCAAATACTAATTGGATGAGATACTTAGAATGGGTAAATAGTAATTGGATTCTACAGTTACAGTGGACAAACTCTATGAACACCTGAGCTTGAATGAAGACAGAATTTTCACTGTCAGATCACTTCCATAAGCCTTCAGACCTCTAAGGTCAGATGCAAGCCTGACCTGTACCATCAGATCAGGAGATGGATACGACCTCATTATTGGTGCAGCCATGGAAACAAGGAAAATCTATTTCAGGTGAGAGAGAAGAAGAGGATGAAAGGATTTACTTCATAGGGTGCCTTGGATACTCCAGGCCCCATTCTGTTTTGTCCTTCAATTATGCATTTCTGTTGTCAGAGACCACTTTCACTTCTAGCAGCAAGGAGAACAAACACCATCTTTCTGGTTTCAGGTAAGAAATGAACCATCTAAAAGCAGACAAACAATTAGCTTTTCACAAGTGTAGCTCAGAGACTGCAGTGTAAATAATACTTACTGCTGCTAGTAACAGAACAATTGCTATTAGAACTACAATGGCAGCTTTTGCTCTATTGCGTTAGCTGCTGCACAAGTGAATAACCAAGGTATACAATTCTTGCCCCGGATGACAAATAACTGGTGTAGATAAAAGAATAAAATAGTGTCACATAAAAATCTGATAGGCAGACAACAAATACAATAACGAGGCAGATGTATCCTACTGTTCAATTAGTGAGAGTGCAAATTTGTTGAAATAAACAGCAGAGAAACTAAAAGCAGGATATACAAGCCACCGAGCCACAAAGATTTCTCCAAACTATTTTGGAGCACATGTTTGGAGTCAATTCTATGACTGAAAATAAAATTATTTATTGAATATTCCATGGTAGTTACTCAGAAGGAACCAATTTTAGAACATTGATAGTATCACTGTTAAAGATGCATTAAACTCCATTAAAACTTCTCATACATATCAGATGAAAATTATTGTTTCCACCTACTGCCTCCTATTTTGCATAAACTGCTACTTTAGAAAACTATTATATGTAACAGCAAGAATAAGAGCAACTTCAAGGGCATTTTTTTTTTTACAATAGATTTGATATTCTGGAACAGGAGGAGGCAATACTGTAAGTTGTACAATATGTTGCTAGATCTTGCAAAAATGTGTTCAAGTGTATTAGGTCTAAATGAAAACCCATTCCCACCTGTTGATAGCTGAAGAGTTTTATCAGTTACATGGAACATTTTATTTTTGTACTGAACTATCTAAGGTTATTTGCTCTGCTGTAACAAAATAGTAAGCCATATGAAGTGTGAAATCAATCTTGGCATATTCATAAGCTGTGAATCCTGTCCAGGAGGCCAGCTGCCAATGTGGGAAAAATCAGTGATATTTCCAAGTAACATCAAGTGCACGTTGCTTTTTTGCTTCTCTTTTACTAAACGTATTACTATAATAACAAGACCAAGGACAGCTGGGAAGCTGACAGTAATTACAAACTGTGAAGCCAGAGTTTTCGTGTGTAAATCCAAAAAAGTCTTGAATCCTGTAATTATCTACTCAATATATTGAAAGCATGTTAAAAATCTTCCATGCTTACTATATACATTTTTTTTCCTATATAACTAAAAGTTATGGTACAGTCATGGTAACCTGCAAATCATTTTAACCTGACAGCCACATGGTCTGGGTCTAAACGTGCAAAGTCCCCACAGGTCAGGGCAGCGGCAGCAGCAGTACTCATGTGTTATGGCAGCAGCTATAGCTCTCATTCAACAATGTGCAGAATGAGCTGGTCAGCTATTTCAGAACTTCCAAGCAATTACTTTGCATCTCCTCTGGACCAAAGGCAGAGGTAAGGACAGGTAAACATTCTGTGAGCTGATTCCTGCAAGCTCTCATTTGGACTCTGCTGACTTAAGAAACTGAAGAAGTATAGTCAATAAAATAGTTTCTTTGGATTTGTTTGTTTGTTTGCTTGGGTTTTGCTTCTTTTCTTTTGTTTTTATGAGTTATGCCACTTGTTTCCTCTTCCCTCACAAAATTTTATAATTGAGAAACTGTCTTTTCAACTAAGATGAGTTATCACTTTGAGACAAGGCTGTGATAACCATAGTTATTACCATACTCACAAGATGATATACATCTGTTAAAATTACCATAATGACTTGCCATGACAGGTCAATTAATTTAACCATAAAATAAATAAGATTGGAAGAGGCCCTTGGAAGTCATCCAGTCTGACCTCATGTAAACAGTCTTCTCAGGATGTATTATACCCTTCCTCTGCTACTTAGGTGTTGTTAGGATATGTTAGAGGGAATGCAGCTACCTCTTCCCACAAAAGCTACAAAGACCCCTGGACTTGAAGCAGTTCTACCAAACAATACACTTTCTACAAGCAAAAATAGCGAAGGAGTGATTTCACAGTTGACTCAGAAGAAATAATTCTATCAGCTGACTAGATTGGTCTCTCAGTTTATATTTACATTCCTACAAAACAAGGCTCCACTTGGGATTAGATTCATGTAATTCTGATTGTTGTACCAAGACTCAGAACAAAAAAAAACTGTTAAAGAAAGAATGAGAGTCAAAGACTGATTGTCTCATAGGCATTCAGTACTGCAGCAAAAGGAACTCTCTTAGAAATATTCAGCTCAAGGACTGAAGAGGGAGAACCCTTATCATTTTAATTAACTCCAAGAAATTTACTATTTATAGTCACCTTTATAATAGGATACCTGTGCAGTAGAGAATACACAGTCCCATTTTGTTTGCATTACTATTATACCAATTACAGATACAATGAATAAGTGCACAAGCACTATATAAAACACGTGAACTCTGTGCAATTCTGCCTCCAATATGTTTTATTAAAGCCTCATGGCAAAGAGGAGGCAGTACTGGAGAGCGCACTCATATTCTTCCTGCAAACTAACTGAGCACAATGAACAAACTTGTGAATATTGAATCAGGCACAAAGGTGTTCGGGAACTTTTATTAAGGTGAGCAACTTCTCTGTACTCATTATACATTAGCCTTCTTTAAAACACTTCTAGTCTAATATTATTATGTCTTTATAAAATATTTATGTCTAGATTTGGTTTTAATTTTACCTCCATAGTTCACAGTCACTCACTGATATCCTTATCAAGCAACCAGCAAAGATCCAAACAGATAAAAAATGCAACATAATTGTCCATGAAAATATATTAAGTAGCATGCATTTTTCATGCTACAGAACTTGAGAACGTGCAAAGCACCCTTTTTTCTTAATCTCACTTCCAATTGGTCCTATTATTCTTATTTACTCACTTATGTTTTCATTCCACCATATCTCTTTTTTTCCCCACACTTCTAAACACTATTAAAATGCAAATGACAAATGCAAACTTAATTAGATGAATTCCCCTTCCTCCTCCCCCCAAAATTAGATTTTTTTAATTTGAAATATTAGCCTGAGAGTATTTCACATAGAAATTATTCCCTTTGTAGAAAGGAATTATTGTATAATGAAATAATTTTCTACACAGAAGCACAGCAAAGTTTCTAAAAATGTGAAGTACAAATAATTTCCTCTAAATAAATTCTAAAATTCACTTGCTAGCATAAGGCTTACCAGAAATTACATTCATGTTTTGAAGCACAAATATAATCTGTATTGATTGAGCCAATAAAAAACATTAATGGAATCAAAGGTTCATGTGACAAATTAAATTTTAAAAAACAGCAATATTAATTCACAGTTGCATCAGTATCTAAAAGGCAAAATCATCATCAAAACCTAGACAGAAGTTACGAAGTTAATGAAATGATTTTGCCAGCACTACTCTAGATGATTTGAACAATTCCATTCACTTTCCTTCTGGGTACTTTTTCATTTTTATAGTCAAGTGAACTGAAAATCAAATGCACAATAACTTCCCAACAATTAATATTTGTAACAGTAAAATAGTTTGCAACATAATTCACCTTGAAAGTGAGATTATTTTATATATGGCAATGTACATCTTGTTTTAGTGACATTTGCAGAGAGGCTTATGAGGGTTTAGTAAAATTTGGCTCTTATGAACACTCATCAATGAAAGTCAGCACTTTGCAACAGGGATGAAAAGAAAGAATTAATAAACAGTAAATTTACATGTATGCTTACAAAATACAACTGCTTGCTTCAGATACTAAGTAGCAACTTTTTATCCAGTTTGATATTTAAGGTATGGAGATGAAGAATATTTCTTGTTTTTAGCCAAATACAACGATTGCACAACAGCAGATATATCTTCTGTATCAAACAGATCTCACTTAGGCTCTAAGATTAAGCAATAGCAAAATTATTTGGATATTTCTTAAAGCTAATCTTCCCAAAGTAAACATGCTGTCACTGGTGATTGTGAAAATTAGGTCCTGAGGACTACAGAACACAGAAGAATTCATAATTACTTGTAAGAACATCATCCTCAGGATTACTGCCCTGGTCAAATCAAATCAAAAAATGTAATTGTTTTCTTATTACTTGTAAACTCCTCAGCATTTTTTTTTAGATTATTTATTTGTCATATTCTGCAGTCTAAAATTTACCTATATTTGAATTTTACTTCCAAAAAGACCAAATCCATTGTTAGACTGTGTTTTTACAAACTAGACTCTTTATTTTGTAATTTCGCAACGTGTCTTACAATTCTTGCAAGATTGAGTAGAAATATTTTTCAGGCTAAAAAAATTGCATACCATTTCCTAGTTTTTAATCACCATGCTTGGCTTTACTGAAATATATCTCAGGAATTATGGCAGTTTCATTTTCTTCAACTGTTGTGATCTTTGTTGCCTCTCCAAAATTGGAATAAATCACTGAGATCAGACAATCTTCTGTTCTTTTGTCCTATCTCTCTGCCTTAATGGATTCTCACTAAATATATGAAAGGTGATGTATTCATGGCCTTTCCTTTGTCTATGGCAAAATTCTCACTCATTTCACTGAGGCCATGTTTCTGCCCACTGGGAAAGGTTCTGCTGGACTGGAGAACTGCTGGATCATGTAGAAATAATTGTTTTAGGAAATGGAATATGTGAAAAGAATGTAAGAAAAGAATGCCCGAGAAGCTCCTGAAAACCTGAGATAAGAAAATAACATAGAAACAAGCGCAGTCTACTCTGAAAACTTTGCGGGGAAACAAGAAAGCAGTAAGTGTGAACCACTACGATGCTGGCTACCTATACTGGCAGAATGCTGATGCAGTATTTCACACATGAAACCATGAAATATTTGTTTTCATGATGGACAAACTCAGGTGCCTGTATGACATTTCAAATGTCAGCACTGTTTGCTTTTCACTGCTTTAAATGATGAAAAAAAAAGATATCATAATATACAATAATGAAATACATATTGCAATGATCTACCCATCTCAAGCAGATACATTCTAATGGCATCTGCTCTGTTCAAAAGAAATAAAATTGTTTGCAAGAAGAAAAATAATATTTAAAAAACTTGGGAAACTTTAGATAAAGGGAATGAAACTTCAGCAACATGTCAGACGCTCCTGATTTCTCACCTCAACCATGTATGTTGATAAATAGACATTCAAACAGGAGATGAAGGGTGCTGTACAGGCACACTCTGTACAACAGGACAAGATTTCTTCATCTTGTTGGAAGTATAATTCACTTGGGTCTCACTCAGAAAAACCTCTTGTACTTCAATCAGGTATGCTGATGTGACAAATTAATGACAATAGAGCCTTTGACAGAAGAGAGTGCCTTAACTTCAGTTAGCTACAACCTATAGGATAGAGTAAGCATCTCATCTTTTGACAGGACAGTTATTTACTTATTTTTCTTTCTTTCCTCTAGCATATTTTAGTTGGAAAGCTAAACTTACTCTCTTTTTTTGATTCACATCAGTTCTTAAACACCACATTAAACACATTCCATCTCCAAATGCTAACATGTATTCTATCAGGTATCGTAATTCTTATTTATTGCAGAGCACTTACGGAATAAAAGCTTTCCAAGTTGAACAGCTGAGTGTACATTCATAGCTTTCTCTTCCCCTCCTGGTGCCCTACATGACCAAGCTAGCATGAAGTACAGAATATCGATTAGAAGTGTGCTATAGATTCCTTGCACTGCAAGTTAAATTACTGTATACTGTATATTTTTAATTTCCCACATATAACAATAAACATGATTGATTCTTCAATTTCAGAGCATCGTTTTGGCAATTAAGAAAATAAATATCCTTTCTGTGTACAGCTTGCTTTTTTTTCTAAGTAAATGTCTGCAGTGTATTAGCTCATGTGTGACAGACAAATAACTACCCTTCTCCCTGTAGGCCTCACTCTGTTTTGTGTTTCCTTCTTTTTTATTTATTTGGAACCTGCCGTTCATTTTCACACCTGACAGTAAAAACCTCAGGACGTGGTTGTTGTGAAGAGGATTATCTTTCAGATCAATGCTGAAATTGATTCCAAACCACACTATTTATCAGCCCGCAGCTAAAGTACTAGGAGTCAGGAAATATTCACTCTCCTCCAAATCCATTCTTATTCTGCTATTGGAACATCACAATACTACGGCCTCCATTAGTACATGGTTTTTCTATTCCTCATGTATGTGGAATATCAATATCAGAGAGACAATGCAAGTAGTTGCGTTATCAAATTCTCTTGAAAAACAACTAGAGTGAGAACACAACAGCAAAATTAATTTTCACACTACTGCTGAATAGTTTTTGGTACTGAGACTATAGCCTTATGGTGCCATTTGATGTTTCTGAATCTCATCTATGACACACTGGTATGAAAAACATCTATTAATTATCTCTTTTTAAAGCCATGCTTAAGGGTGTTTTTCATTGCAAGTTACTTAGACTGAAAGGAAAAAAAAAAAAGAAAACAAAAAGGCCTAAGTAAAGGCCTCCTTACTTAAACAACACAATATTGTAAGAAGAAGTACACTAAACTACTTAGGCAGAATACAACAGTCATTTAAGTACACAAGGTCAGATCAGTTAAACTCTGTCCTGCTTCTGTGATTAACAAACTTCACGATGAATAATGAGGGACAATCTGATGAATGGTGAAAGTTAATGGGAGTCTTCATTTATTGCAGGAACTATATTAGGCCTTTATTTATTTGAGACTATAATAACATTGTTGACTCATTATGACATGACTTCACTAGTATTTTAAAACAGACCTGAAAGTACAGGACAAAGCTTCTGGTAAAGCCTAATCTAATTCAGTACATGATCTCCAAATAAATAAAAGTTACAGTGTAATTTGCAATTAATTTACAATACACAAATGGACAAAAAGTGCACAGAAATTTAAAGTAACATCAAGAAAAATTAATATATGGTTAATATAAAGATGATCATGAGTAGTTAAATTAGGCAGCTGGCTTTTTCCTCACTTCTTTTATCGCAGGAAAACAGCTATTTGTGACTAAGATTTTGAAGTTTTATCAGCCCCACGAAGCCCTCAAAGGTAGAATTTGAGTGTTTTGAATTTCACTAGAACTGCAAGCTGAAAATAGTTACAATAAGATTTAAGAAATGGAAACTTAAGTAATTTGGGCTATGTTTAAAACGGATACTAAATTCATATGTCTCAATTTCTAACAGCTACTTAAATATCTATTGCAAAGACCTAGGAGGGCTTTCTAGGAAGCTAGAATTTAACCTGTTCTGAGAACAATGACTTGTCTCAACAGTTTGTTGAAGTAATGAAAACAAACTAATCTAAAAATTATGATCATTCAAGATAGAATATTTACAATTTCTTTTTTTTGTGAGAGAATTAATCTTTAAACTCATTTTAACATAACTCCTAATTAATCTTTAAAATATTGAAGTAGTTAAATATTAATTTTACAAGTGGAATAATATAAAAATGTTTCATTGTTATAAAGTGTGTCTCACAGGGCTCCAAAACTCAGGCACTCCTGCATTTTAGTGTTAGAATCCCACGCTGTGTAATCTCTGCTTGTGAACCCTTTTCAGGCATAGAGCAGAAACTTCAAAATAACTTTGCATTACAATTCAAGTTAAGACACTTTAAAATTGATAATTTTACACTGAAAGATTTTTTTTCAATATACTCAATGGTTTTTTAATATAGTCAAAATTTAGTGAAACAAGCTTATCAGTTTTATTAAGAAGCACACCTCCTCCTATAAGAGTTGCATGCATCTATATATGCACCAACCCTTACTAGATCAATGCCAAGTTCATTTAAGGTTTTAGAACAAGACCTATTCTTCTGCTGCAGAAAGCTAGTCTGATTTTGTTTGCTGAGAGAATAATTGTTATTTTCACTCAGGACTGCAGTTAAAGTTATATTAAATAATTATCAGATTATTATAGATGTGTCTTGATAAAAAAGGCTTACATAAACTATCTTGGTAGAATTAATCTTCTACCTTCTTGTCTGAACTTAAATCCAGTTGGAAGATGTAACTTTGAAGATGCACCTCTAATGGAGGAACATGACCACTGCACAGAATGCTAGAAATGAACCACGTAGCTTATATCGCTGCTTTGCACTATTTTTGTTAAAAAAAACTGTACCTCTTCCACAAAAAATGGCACATTTACCCAAAACAATTACTGGCATTTCTAGAAGACATTTAATGGCATGCAGAGAAACAAATAAGCTATGCACATGTACATTGATACTGAGCTTGACAGAACAGCAAACCTACTGCATAATAAAAATTTTGAACTATTCAGCAATCAAATCAAGAGTACACCTACGATGAAATTTCCTACTAGTAGCCAACCCCATAAATAGCTTGATATCATACCACTTTTCTTTTATTCTACTTTTTATTTTCTTAATTTTTCAACATAAGTTACTCTAAACTCCAAAACAAAGCATACAGATAATTAAACTTGGCAAAACATTAACGACCTCTTCAGCTTTGGGCTTTCCATCTTCAATTTCAGTTTTGAATATGCACTATTAATTTCAAAAAAGAAGCAAAAAAGAAGCCATAGTGTTCAAAAAATTATCTCCTGCTTGAAACATGTGCAGCACATGCAGCCTGCAGCATTTACTCATATTTAGAACAGCAAAGTACTCAGCAAGACAGAAGATCACCGTTTGTTATGATCTGTGTTGAATGCACAAGCACTTGTTTTTAAGCATGATTAATATAAATCAAAATTCTTAATAACACTTTGTGTTTCTCATGAATTATTTCGACTTTTTCAAAGTGAAATGAAATAAAAATAATGTTTTTAGAGTTTACATAAATTAGTTTATATAAAGGAAAACAAAATCATATTTAATCGGGTTTTTTTCTAGTAGAAGTGAAAAATTATAGATCTGATCTATAACAGGAAATAAACTAAGTCTTGTTATACATAGATGCAGAGTGATTTGAAATTCATAATAAACACTCTCTGGCATTTTATTTTTCAGATAATGATCTAGAAAGTAGCTTACAACATTCCATCAAACCATTAAAAATGCACTATTATTTATGTTAAATGTAGAATGTGCGTATTTTGTACAGCTAGGTTCGCTTTAGAAACTGCATTTAACTGTCTTACTCTGTCTAAAGCATATCAGCAAAGAGGTAGTGCAGAAATGCCCTGATTAGTGGGGATGCATTGGATAAAGTGGTATTAATACCATTATTTGGTGGATTCTTAGTAACAAAACCTCTTAGGAAATGAGTCTGCTGATTTATACAGTTTTGACTAGTGTGCTAGCTTTTTTCTTCGGGCATAGTAGGCTACTGTTGGTTACTTTTTATCACATTAGGCAATTATTTCCCACTATAATTCTTGACTCATTGGTCTGTCTACGAATTTCTAATACAGATATAAAGAAACATTACACAGATATATGTGATCTTACAGCTACATATCATTTTTAATCAAATCACATTAGCCAAGGAAATGGGTCAGTTAAGAAATTAGCAGCAGCCCACAATGTCTTTGTAACTTTACAGCTTAATTTGAATTAATGTCGAATTCCTTTCTCAGGTTTATAAGGAATTGCTGAAGGATGAAAGTGAGTCTTAATTACTTACCTGTTAAGTAAAAAGTTGTCTTCGGTGTTCAGATATACTTTCTATATCTGTGTCTACAGTCAGATATACTTTCAAATTATGATGCAACCTAGCAATCAAGACCCTGGACTCCCTTTAGGGTATCAGGATCTCACATTTAACCACAGTCCTGTTTCATGATTTCTGAACAATGTTTAATCTCTCCCTGTTTATTTTCTTTCACTTCTCCATTAATGCTTCAATTCATGATCCCACTAGATGTGGTGACATAGAATCTCATTGTATTTAATGCTAAAGCACCCAAACATGTTTTACTTGCACGATACAATGCTACATAAACACAGGTGGTACCAAAGAATGATTAAGCCTTGAAACCAAAAGAAGATGTATTGGCATATCAGTTCCCCAGAACTTAATAGTCCTGCAAAAAGCATGCAGGCAAGTAGAAACTGAGAAAGAGAAAAAAGAAAAAGAAAAAAAGAGAAGAAAGAAAAAGAAAAGAGGAGAGACGAGAGAAAAGAGAGGAAGGGAAGGGAGCAAGGGAAGAGAGGGAGGGGAGGGAGGGAAGGCAGGAAGGAAGAAAGGAAAGATTTTGCCAGCATGCTGCGATGCTCAGCCCTGCTATCTTTACTTCCCTGTTATACACTCTTAACAGCAAAATCTCCTTCTCTTTTTGTGTTTAGAGCCACTAATTCAACTCCAGTTCTTAGGAAGCACAAATCTTGCCTTGATACTACTCTTTCCCTCATACTCCCATATTCTGAGATTTCTGTACTTAAAGAACAGCAAAAACCATCAGACGAATCAGAAAAAAAATCAGTAAATGTATTTGTGTTTAACAAGTAAATATACATTCAGTCCTCACCATGATGAAAACAACATGCTTTCTGGCATTATCATACCATACAACCTCTCTCTTGTCTCTGCAATTTCTTCCTCAGTCTCCTCTTTCATATATGTATATTTTATCTACTAATTTTCTTTCATGCCATTGCTTTTCTTTAAGGTATTTTCTAAAGAACAAGCTGAACGAACGATAAAGACCTCCATCTTTTCATACTTTTCTTTTAGAAATACTTCCATACACAGATTACTTTTTAAAAAATGAATAGCCAGATATATTCAAAGCCAAAATGTTCAATGTATGATAGGCAATTCATCTGAGAGAGTCAGACCAAATGATGAAGAAATTCTATTAAGCTCATTTATTTCTCAAATCATGTCTTTCAGATACAGTGCTAACCACATAGAAAATTCTCAGAATATAATCCACTACACTGAGACACTTTCCACAGTGCAGGCACTTCTCTGTAAGTGAAACATAGTTAAGAGATTCAACTCAGCACTGTATTAAGAGACCTCTTAGTGTCTTTCAATTGATTTCAGTGGAGTAATACTAGAGTAAAATGAAGCAACACAGTGCTTGATCAACCCTAAGATATGTCCCTAATGGCTTTTTGTTGTATTCCAGCCCATTAACAGGCTATCTGGTATGACGGTGCAAAAGGATCATTACGTCTTAATGAGGTGATTAAAAACCAAAAATGTGCAGTTGTTGCAAAATATTAGAATGGACTCAAGAAAACACCAGGAATATTTAATGTACTAATCTAATACTTTATTTGTGGCTAGCTATAAAGTCTTCAAATTTCAATTATATAGTTTTAAATTATCTAGGATACATGTCTTCCTCACATTAAAACACTGATACTCTTAAATGTTGGCCTAATTTTAGAACTATTTACAGACGTTGTTTTGCTTTTATTTATGGTGTACTGCTACACATCATTTTATTGATCTGTGCTTCACAATGTCTAGCGTTTAAAGGAAGCACTATAAAAAAAGTTATGCTGAAACTTAAATTTTGTATACATTTTTACTTGGTAACGGGCATAACAGCGGTTTCAAAGTATGTTCTGAAACCAGTGAATACACTGACACAACTTCTGAAAATATGAAGCTTGAAGGACATTTCCAAAGTTTCATTCTTATGCCTGAAGGATTCTGCCCTGCCAGTTTCCCAAGTACATTTCCCTTCAAAGCTGCTTCCCATGAGACCTCCCCACCTGCAGCTTCCATAATCCAGTGAGGTCTGCTTGCTTGTACTCCAGGATCTGCACTCTGGTACTCGCCTTCCACACTCCTCTCAAGATGTTGAACTCTATTTCATGGTCATTACATCCTTTTTTATCTTGTCAACAGCGGGATCCAACTACACAGCACCCCTGTTTGGCCCCTCCAGTACTGAAACAAAAAGTTCTCCCCAAAACTTAAAAGAAGCCTTCACAGTCAATATGTTCAAAATCTCTTGGGAAGTGGGAAGGCAGGGAGGAAGAAGGAAGTACTGACAGACGGACTGATAGTGATGCTGAACAAGCCTCACTTCCCTAGAAAACCAGTTTAATTAGCCACACAGATAAATTTGACCTAGTGTTTCCAATGGAAGAGAAAAACATACAATCTCTTTTAATGCGAGTATGTACACTGTAGATTCAAATGACATACAGTTAATATATTGTATGTTGATGCATAATTGCAACATTAAGTGGCAACTGAACAGTACTAAGATGCAAATGAAAGTGACATTAAATATACACTCAGCGTTTCAAAACAGAGTTCAACAGGCACTCTATCAACATATCCCTTTTAAAGGCCATATACCCCAATGTCTTAGTGCACAAATTCACAATTAACGTCACTTTTACTGAAGTGACCTCAGCAACTACTCTACGGAAACACTGGGTATGCATATCCTCTAAATTAAAAAAGGATCCAGTGGCCAAGTCAAAATTACCCCTTCCTACTCCTAGCATTATCCAGTAAGAACCTACTGCTCTCTCTCTGTTATTTAAGTAGTATCTGCATTTTATCAGTTGTCTGTTTACATATTGAAAACTGTATATGTGATGATAATTAAAAGATGTTACACAAATGTGAAATATTTTAAGTAAGAAAAAAGAAATAAAAAATTATTTCTCCATGTTATATAGATGTTCCCCTAGAGCTAGGAGGCTAAATAAAAAAAGACATTCTGGAGAGAATTTTTATAGTAGATTTATATATCCCTTAGTTTTCTAACAAAAGCGTTGACACATATATGTCTGGTATTGCAAAAGCAAGGCAATGTTTGCCTGTCAATTTTTAAAACATATATATTTCCTTAAAAGATGTCTTTTATTGCTCTTTACCTTATTTTCCCTTCAAAGAAAAATTAATTACCTGTTTATCAGTAAGATGCATAACTTCTTTTTTATGATCTGACTACTGTATTATAAAATGCAAAGAACCACAGAATTACGAGCATCCAATGTTCACTTGGAGGAACAGTATCATAATATCTCCGCAACTGTTGAAAGTGACCCAGAATCTCAACACGATTGAGACAGAATGATATTCTGTTTATTCTATTGGTCTAGAATGTAATGTAACACAAGCTTAGATGTCCTAGAAAATGAGTGTTTTCTGATTAGTCAGGTAAGCTTACCAGCACAAATAGCAGCCAGTTGATGTGAGGAATTTCAGATCTGGATAGCAATACGAATACAAGTAAAGTAGTTCTTCAGGAAAAACTTTGCTTGCCACTGCACAGTACATGACCTGAGGTTCTAATTGGTACATCTCTCCTGATCTCAGCTAAAGAATTCCAGCAGAAGATGGAATACTGTCAGTCTGAAAAGTCCCAGGTCACTGAATTTTATAAATAAGAACATATGTGGTCGATCAAATAATTACATTCTGCACATTCTGTATTGAGTATAGCTCCTGGCAAGTACGTAGTTCAAGTTTAAAGATGTGTAAGTCTGTACATAAATGGAAATACAGCAATATCCTGATTTAGTGCCACTTTCTCACTGCCACTTCTGGGATACTCTTTTAACCAGATGTTAAACAAGCTGGGTGACAACTCAACTTCTAGGTATGGGGAGAAGAGCGGATGAAATTCAATAGGTGCAAGGTACACTATCGAGGCTTCTAAAATGCTCCCTTGATGTTTGAGACACATCCTTATAGATAGACTTAATTTGTCCACTGCTGGTTTGCCTACTTGAAATTTTAGGAGTCACCTGAAGAGTCATGCTTTCATCATGCCTCAGTGATACCCTGGCAGTGACAAATAAGCGTATGCATCCAGTAGGACAGAATTATATGGGAACTATACAGATCTGGAATATTCAGGACATGAAAAATGCTACTCTTTTCCCCTTGGCTTAAGAACGCCATATATAGACTTGGAAACAAAACAAAATTTCTAAAACTTCTCTGGTGATGTCATATGCCAAAATCCTCCTGAAATCAACAAACTGCCTGATGTGTACCAGGAGAGAAGCATCTCTTTCTGGTCAAGATATCTCCTTCATCAGTAAGGTGTTATTAATCCTCTCAGCATTTAATATCTTATACAGGCATAACCACAACATCCTTTATGCATAATGTTTGCAAAAACACACAAAGAAATCCCTTCCTTTTATGTTTACGTAGAAGTTCATTTATTTTCTTCCAGAATGTACTTCTGATGTCTTAAAAGCCATAATGATGAATGCTAGTATTAGTAACAGAGCCATCACAGTAATAGACCTTAGAAAACATATACTCCAGAACTTTTTGACCGCAAATAAGATTTCTTTCTGAGCTTGTGAATTTATGAATGTTAAGGCAGGCTTAAAAGAAATATAGCACATTAAAATAAAATAAGGGCTGTTTTATTATTATTTTAAAAGGCTACAGTAATTTATTACCTATAGTGTGTTCATCAGGACTATAATCTGACAGACCCATGTATACTTTCCTCCCTAATAGATCATGTTAATCATAAAACACACACTATTTTCTGCTCAGCTCCCTTCTGTTAATCTACTTGCTAGTATTAAATCCTAAACAGCAATGCTAATTCTAAGCATTTCAGAGCCATAAAAATTATTTACATGACCGGGCATCGTTACTTACTCAATTTTTTTAATTTTGCTAAATGCTAAGAATATACTTATGAAAAAAAATAATCCAATAATTGTCCAAGTGACAATTTTAGGTACATTTCTGAAAATAATAAGTGATTTAATACTTTAACTATATTATAGAAATAAACAGAATATGACTCAAGAGCAAATGAGAGATGCTGAATTTCTTTTAACTATGATTCAGGACACAAACAATAGTAAACAAGACAGTCTGGTTGCTGTTCTATTTAAACATGAGAACTTACATGCAGTGTAAGTGTGGATTTAAAAAAAAAGTAATATGGCAGCATTTTCTAAATTCACATTTAAAGCTATTAACTTTAAAAGCAAAGTGGCTTCACTTAAGTCTAAAGAGTTCAAGATTTCTATGAGTTTAATGGGTAGCATAAGTTGATCCAGGGAAAAATAAAGTCCTTTTTTTCCACCTCAGCCAGAGGTGTTATAGCGTACCAAACCATCACTTTCACTGGCATCATGGTCTTAGGCCAATGTAGATCAATGGCTTTTAGTATAAGCTATATATGGTTTGGTTGCAAAGAAGAAAAAAAAAGTTGAAAAGATCCAGAATATGCCTGCTTTTTGATTGTGTTAGCAATTTTAAATCTATGTGTAATGCTACTGCACCAATTTATTTCATTTTTATCATTTTATTGTTCCAGTTCATTTTTTTGCACTCCATAAATGCTTGGTTAAATTTTCATAGTGCTGTGTTTCATCACAAAGTTTGGATGAGTGATCTTCATTTACCAGCCTCAACACAGTCACAACATAGGGCAAGATAAAACCATCTGAATTTGTTTTCATTATAGTACAGCTCTTTATATTTTTTATTGATCTATAGTATAATCAAAGCTTCGTCTTACTTGCAGAACAAGAGACCTCTTGAATTTAATGTGACAATTAAGCACACTGGTTTATATATAGAATAAACAGATATTCTACCACCTGAATGAAGATGAAATATTCTGGAATATTGCAATGTTCTGAATAGAAATATTCAACAAAACATTGCAACAAAGAGAGATACAGAGTATGGATTCTATTTGTAGGAAAAAGGACGGAGTTTACAGGAAGAGTAACAAGAATAGCAAACTTTTCTCCTTAAGAAAACTGGAAGAAGCAGTGTATGGCATTAACAGACTGTCATTTCACTGAATAAACCTGCTAGCAAATCTGCTAGCAGCCTCATAAAATGAAAAATAAGATTTTTAAATATTTCTTTTGGGAAGGACAAAAATTAACCTCTTTTAAACTATATACATAAAAAATCTGATTCCATGGTTTTGAAACCATATGCTGTATTAAAACAATAGCAGTATCAGTGAAGATTCATGTTGTTACCATAAGTTCACAAAAATATTGATATGAGCAAAATACCAAGAATATAAGGGAATACATTTTCAAATATCTAAAATGGAATGAATGTTACCATTCATTATCAAAAGTGAAAGGTCATTCTTTTACTAGACGGTCTTCTACTCTCAAATGAAAAAATGTGAAATCAAATTTGCCATCAAAATGAAAGGACAGATCTGAAAAATCAGTTGATCACAATGGATTGTGATGGATATTATTTTACTACTAGCCATTTTCAGTTTATATATAAAAACTCATTTTCAGCACAGTCACTGAGAGCATACTTCAAAACCTACTTTCATGACTGAAATGTCTCATGTCTTCATGATTCTTTAATGTCACAACCTTTCAAACTGTAAACATTAATGCAGTGATGATCATATCTGCCTAGTATTAAGCCTTTAAGAAAGATATGTCATGAAAGTGAGTGAATTTTGAATTCTGAATCAGAACTAGGCAAGCAAAATAGCGTAAGACAGAAAGCACTGCATGTTATCATATATAGCAACTGAGTTACTGTGTTTTATTTCTGTGGTTGTTGCTGTTCTATATGCTTCCTTTGTTGTCTCAAGTCATTCAGATGTATTTTTACTTTTATGGAGAAGAACACAGTTGCTGTGAAAATAAATATATTGCTTCCTGAACTGCATAGTCAGAATGTCTCTATGACTGTGGTCTACTAAATAAAAATAATCTACTGATTATCTTTCTGGTGCTTTTGTTGTTGTTTACGGTTTTGTTTCTTCTTTTTTATTTTTATAATTGGATATGGAAGATATCCAATTAAAAAAATGAAGAGATTCTTTGATGTCCATAAAGAGATTCAAAATTGGAGTACAGACTTCTGCAGACACAATTCTGAAGAACAGCTCGGTCAGTGTGACCATAGTTCACACTCCATCCTCCTTTATGTCTCTTTACTTTCTATTCAGACTGTCACCAAGATAGTGCAATCAGGCAGTTTTAACTGTAAAGGAAGGGATTTTTTCTTTCTTTGTTTGTTTTAATATCAGAAACATTAAAAGCAGCTGCTCTACTCAGATACAATAAATGCTAAGTACTTTTGGATAAAACTTTCAACTATCACCTATCTGGACTGACTTAGAAATGACAGGAATTACTATTCTTGCTTTCATCCATCCATTCCAAGAAGCATAATTACCATCTTCCTGTGCAACTCCTTTCTCGATCTTCAGTCACTAAACGCATCATTCAAAAGCAGTCAATCAACATAACTGTAATTAAAGCCAGTCAAGCATCCGTGATATAACCTGACTCAGGACCCAACTTAGTGAATGCTTGCCAGACAACTTAGTGCCATTTTTAAGCATGGATATATTTATAAACCCAGCACATCAGAAAATCCACATCTCCGTGGTTGAAGAATCTTCTCCTGCCACCCATCCAGTTGGGAAGGCATAACTCTTAAATCAAATTTCCTCACACTACTATGCTCATAAATATAATTGCTTCTGTTCTAAGCTAGCAATCTAAAGGGGGAAATGCAAAAAGTGTTTTGTACTTAAAAGCCAATAAAGAATAGGCCAGAATCCTCAAAAAGTACAGTTTTACGAAGAACATAAATTCTGGGCTGAAAATCTAGAAAAGCCAGATACAATTGAGAGCACTGAAAAAAACACAGCTAGAGCAGGAAACTGAGGAGAAAATCAGGGCAGTAGATAAAGCAGAAGACTCAGGCACATTGCACAAAGTTAATGCAGTCTGCTTGCCTCACAGACTTACACAAATTCATGACAGATTTCTAATGATCTAGTCAAAGCTGACTCAAAATTCCAGCATCTACCGATCCCAGTTGAGTCTTAATATAAAAGATGGGTGAGAAAAAGTCTAAAGCCCATCTGAATGCCTTTGTTGCAGCAAATTCAGAAGTAAAACTTAAACCACTTTGGGCTCAGGGCTGTACAAGCATTATCAGGTGATTTGTTTATTCATCTTCTAGATTATTCATCTAGTTTATCCATCTTCTAGAGCTGAAGTGAGTCTGAAGCAATTTCCTGTCTTTATTCAGTAGCCTGTACAGATTCTTCTAAATCTCTCTCTTGAAAGCACATTTTTATCTTCATTTGGATTCTTATACTATTGTATTGGCCTTGCCAATATGGCAGCTAAGATTTTTCATGTTTATACAACAGTTACTTATTAGAGGTCTGTATCACTTAATCCATGGATGCTTTGCTATTAGTGTCATGAGCAGAATGAAGTCCTTAGATTCATTCAGTGGATTGCAATTTTGTCTACTCCTAATCTAAGCCAAACTATAAGTAGTAGACTGAAAGCGACAACTTTTATAAACTGCTGCCTGTTTTTACTTTGCCAAGTTTTAATTGGAGAATAATACTGTTATAAAGTGAAAGCATCAACAGAATAGTGGTATTTCCACCTTAGCACTTATTTCAGTTGCCTACTACTCTGCTACGCAAATCTGCCTCTGAACAAAATTTGCTATACAAATTCAACATGCAATTTTGCTTGACAAGTATTCCAGTTTTCAATGATAGAATTTCACAGTTTGAATAAAGTCAGAATGCGCGTTTCCATTTTTAATGCTTTCTGTATTCTGAGAAAATGTTTCTACTTTACTTCCTATCAGAGCAATTCAAACAACTTATTAGATTTGAAAGAGAAATGTGCCTACTAAAAAACAAACAAAAAAAACCCTTTGTGTTTTCAAAATAATGGAACTTCTGAGATATTTCAAACCCTAAAGAAAACCAACTCATCGTTTTGGCATTTCAAGTACATTGTCTGACATATTCAAATCGTAGAATCACCAAGGTTGGAAAAGATCTCCAAGATCATCCAGTCTAACTATCCAACTACCACCAATATTTCCCCACTAAACCATGTCCCTCAGTACATCTAAACGTTTCTTGAACACCTCCAGGGATGGCAACTCCACCATCTCCCTGGGCAGCCTATTTCAGTGCCTGACCACGCTTTCAGAGAATAAATTTTTCCCAATATCCAACCTGAATCTCCCCTGGCGCAACTTGAGGCCATTCCTTCTAGTCCTAACGCTAGTAATGCCAGAGAAGAGGCCAACACCCACCTCGCCACAGCCTCCTTTCAGGCAGTTGTAGAGAGCAATACGGTCTCCCCTGAGCGTCCTCTTCTCCAGATTAAACAATCCAAATTCTCTTAAGCACTTAAGCTCTAGACCCTCTACCAGCTTTGTTCCTCTTCTCTGGACATGCTCCAGGGCCTCAGTGAGTCAATGAACACATCACTCGAGCTGTGGTCTCACCAGAGCTGAGTACAGTGAGACACTCACTTCCTTGCTCACCCACTCATCACTGCTCCTGCTGGCAACACTATTTCTTATACAATGTAGGATGTCATTGGCCTTCTTGGCTACCTGGGCACATTGCTGGCTCATGTTTAGCTGAGCATCAACCAACAACCCCGGGTCTGTTTTTTTCACTAGTCTTCCAGCCACTCTGCCCAAAGCCTGTAGCGTTGCCTGGGGTTGTTGTGGCCAAAGTGCAGGACCCAGCACTTAGTCTTGTTGAACGTCATCCCACTGACCTCAGTCCAGCTATACAGCCTGTCCAGATGCCTCTGTGGGGCCATCCTACCCCTGTGCAGATCAATGCTTCCTCCCAACTTGGTGTCATCTGCAAACTTACTGATGGTACACTGAATCCCTTCAACCATGTCATCAGTAAAGACAGGAACAAGCCCCTCTACCAACCCCTGGGGAACACCACTTGTGAATGGTCGCTAGCTGGATTTAACTCCAATGTTTACTCCAAATCAATTTTCTTTGTATTAAGAATTGCAAGCATCAAAAGCAGGAAAAGATTTTGAAGAACAAATAAATTATTACTTATATACATATAACCTAGTGAATTTTATTTAACAGAAATTGTTTCACTAGCTCTTATTAAATGTTTAATTTTTTAAATGTTTCTTGTATCCAGAATTCCAAAAATCTCAGGCTAAAAATATTAGTTCTATACTGAAGATTGTAAGTAAGAAGTGAATAATTTCAGACATGAAAATGTCATCCTAACATAATGCTGTTACGGTTGACTAATTTCTCTCTACTGCCAAACTGTGGGAAGTATTTCTTACGTAATATTGTCCATAATATCTACATTTCAGAACATATTTGGTAAATTCATATAATCAAATCTATTTGATTGAAATCATTATCATAGAATCACCTATGTTAGAAAAGATCACCAAGCCCAACCATCAGTTTGATCTACTGAGTCACATCAATAAAACACATCACTTTGTGCCATAAAATAATGCCCTTTGTGCAATTATGATTGCTTCCTGTACAAAATTTACTGAAAGAAATCTTTGTTTAGCTTAAAGAATGAAAAGAATGAAAAGGAATCTCAAGCATTTTTTTTTCAGGCAAGGACCTCATGGTATTCAATTTACATACATTTTAGAGAATTAAGAGCCACACATCTTTTATCCACACATATTTATACAGTTCATGTCATTTTATAGAAAGATGTCTCAATTTCAACTTTATTTACCCTATGATTTCTATACTGCTATGAGTTATTTTTAATACAGTATGATTCTGATTATCATAAAATTATCCTTAGCTTTTATCAATGCAAGAAAGTATGTTTGGTATGTGAACTGTAACTACTCACTTTCTTTTGGTGGTGTAAAACACCAATTATATCACTTTTTGAAATTATCTAAGAAAATCAAATATTGTAATTAATTATCACCCTTTCTTGTGATCTCTGATTAATGAAGGGAGACAGTGTTTCCAGAGAACTAGAAGAACAATTCTGCAATTGTTTCATAACTTTCTTTAGATAATGTTTATTTATAGTTTTCCTTATAGCTGCTTTTTCATATTTCCTTACAGATTACATTTTGTCACAAGAAATATTCCGTACTTCTTTAAAATCAATACACAACAACCAATCAAAATCCTAACTTTTCCTCTTTTTACTGTGCTTATTATGTAGTGCACATTTTCTAAATTCTATAATATTTTTTATTCATTTTTTTGCAGATTTTGAAGCATTTTCTCTCTTGAAGGTTAGAATGCTCATTAGAAAGTCTATCTATAGTGCTTTTTAATATTTGTCACTCTAGGACAACATAGCAAAATGTTCCTTTATGGATCAGACTCAAACTTGAAGAAATATTCACACACTATATAAAATATATGAATTTAAATAAATGTACTCCAAATTCTTTGTTCTGTATGATTGGGAAGCTCGTCTTAACCTTTCAGAAGAACTGAATATTCACTCCTATAACAATTACTTACAACATTACGTTGTAGCCTATAATTTGCATTCTTTGTTGGCTATGTATTATTCTTGGTTGGATCTATATTCAGAATTCAGAGATTTTAGATAGCATTTGGCCAATTTGCTGCAGTTTCATTAGATTAAATGCATACTGAAAATATTTTGGCATCTACCTCTACATCCAATAGCTCAAAATATTTTTATTTCTCTCACCAAATCTAGACGAATTAGATTTATTTGTAATGACAGTTGATAGGCATGTGAACACATGCTATCAAGAGTTTTAAATAAAACAGATTGATTTGTGCATGGATAAAGACTCAGAAAAACAATACTTGCTTTGCACAACTCAGATGTGTATATCTCATTTGAATGTCATAAATGAAAACCTTCTGTTGGTCCAGACTTTTTTTTTAATTCATGTTTTCAATTACAGTGTTAAAATAATATCAGTGACTGCATGCAGAGAGGAAGTTAAGACAGCTGTAGCTACAGCCAAAGCTTATAACAGATCTATCACCTTCATACATGTGCTTCACAACATATGCTTTTAGACTGTAAACTCTTTTGTACAGCAACTCGCAGGTATGCTATTCTGTATAATCTTTGCCCACAAGTGTAACCTCTTTGACTGCCAGAAGGCAACAGCAAAAACCAGCATGCTTCTACCAGCAAGAATAGTTACAGATATTCTCTCTTCGAAAACTAAAACGTTCTCTTTACCTAATACAGTGTAAACAAAGAGGTCTTCTCAAAAAAACAAAAATAAAAATTGATCACATTGTAAAAACTATTGCCATAACTATATTTTAATTACAACTAGTTTACTTATTAGAAAGAACTTATATTTCCTGATTAAAAGACTTAGAAGATAACGGTGTAATACTAATCGGCCCCAAATAGATTTAGTCAGTTTCTGTTTCTCAGCTAAGAATAGAAACTGAATCTGAGGCTGTTATCAGTTGAATCGTCAGAGTTTCTTTCGAAAATAAAGATCTTCATAAATACACCTAAAATCTATGAAGTGTTTGCTAATCAGGTATCTGATTCTGAACTCAATCTAATTTGTAGTTTGTTGGGAGAAGGGTAAATAGCATAAAACAGATGGATGGAACCTCCCCTCCCTAAACTTCCTGTCTTGCAGCTGTTTGAATAGCAAGCATCGCTTAGGAGAAACATGGCTGTGTCCTTTCTTGTGCCCCTTCCCTTGTCTTTTCAGTTCAAGTGCCACCAGCTACCTCCGATTAAATCTGAAGTGCAGACTAAACGTAAGCTGAAACCTCCTCCATCATGAAGGACTGCTGCTACTGTCAGAGCTTGTGCTAAAGATCTGTGATAATGTTCTGCCTCAAAGGGGAGAAGAAAATACTGTGGTTTGGAAAGGCAGACCTGGGGCCTGCCTGTCCAGTGCTCTCCCTCTCTCTCTTTTTCTCTTTCCAATTACCATTTATACCGTCAGGCACACAAGTGACTGCAGTTTTGGTTCCCATGTTCCCTTTAATGGAAATAACTGTGCTATTAGCAGGAGTAGCAGTAACAGTGATAATAATAGAGAAAGCAAGTATACTGTACATAAAGTCAGCTCACAAGAGTAATATGTTTTTACCAAGACAAACAAACAAGAGCAACAACCAAGTCTTCTTCAAATACATATTAAGTATGAAGAACAAAATTGAAAAGATCTTCTCAGCCATCATCCCAGGAAGAGATAATACAGACAAATTCTCATGTTTCTCACTTTTGGTTCCTTCCCTTGAAGAAGTAAGAATTCTGGCTTGGTATAGGAAAAATAATGCTTTTTTCCAAGGCACTTTTCTGTCTCATAGACAGATAATTATTATAAAGAACATCTAACTTTCTGTTGGAGTGCCTCTTATGTTATTGGGACAGGGCTTTAATTCTATCTTTGTCACTCTTCATAATCCATTAATTCATTCACCACATATAGAAATACCAGTATATGTGTAAACACTACTGGCATGCAGCTGTTGTGATGCAAGAAAACTTTCTAGATCTTAAATCTTCCTATCAGTTTCATCTGTGCTCTGCTATTAATATGAAAGTCACAGAAATAATTCAGTTCCATACACAGAACAAATAGCACACACAAATGTGATTCTTGCGTCTTTTAGAATCAAAAAGTTTAACTGAAAATGTCCAGAATATAAAATTTTAAATAAAATGAAATATATAGTTAAAACCAATATCAAGTGTTTCTATATTCATTCACTAATAATTTTATAGGACTGTATTACTAACACAGTGCAATTTAGTTACAGTGTGTGTCTCCATATGTTTTCAGGAGTTTTTCTTGCATAGGAAAAAGTTGATTTTCATATTTGTAACCTTATAGTAGCATTTATCAAGTAAAGCGCAAACTTGTCCTGGTATCTACGAAATGCTATTTTGTGCAAGTTGCTTTTTTTCATTTACAATGATCTTACTATGCAAAAATATACTATTATTTCACATGTTTTATTTCCTGAGACCTGATAAATCAGTTATCTTCTCTAGAGAAAGAGGATAACTGTTAGATGTATTTCAATACATTTGTGGTATTCAGAAAAGCCATATAAAGAAAATTCACCAGTCACAATACATTATAGTTTTTCTTCATAGAATCATACAATGTCTTGGGTTGAAAGAGACCGTAAAGATCATCTAATTCCAACCCCCCCGTCGTAGGCAGTTGCCTCCCACTACGTCAGGTTGCCCAGGATCCCATCCAGCCGGGCCCTGAATGCTTCCAGGGATGGGGCATCAACAGCTTCTGGGCAGCCTGGTCCAGTGCCTCAAGATCCTCCGAGTGAAAAATTTTCCCACAGCATCTAATCAAAATCTCCCCTCTTTCAGTTAAAACAGTTCCCCCTTGTCCTATCACTATCAGACCATGTGAAAAGACGGTCTTCCTCTTGATTATAAACCCCTTCTAAGTATTGCAAGGCCACAATTAGGTCTCTCAACTCCCCCAGCCTGTCTCCATAGGAAAGGCACTCCAGCCCCCTGATCATTCTTGTGGCCGTTCTCTGGACTGTTCCAACAAGTTCCGTATTTTTCTTGTGCTGCAGACTCCAGGCCTGGAAGCAATACACCAGATGAGCCCTCAAAAGGGCAGAGTAGAGGTGGAAAATCACCTCCCTTGCCCTGCTAGCCACCCCTCTTTTCATGCAGCCCAAGATACAGTTGGCACATAAAACTCAAGAAGAATATCATTTTACACTAGTAATGACATGTTTTAAATTCTTCCTTTTCAATCAGTCTTACAGTAGTACTCTGCACAGGTACGAACTCTCACAGCAGAAGAGTAGCTTCCATAGTATTAAATTATCTCCTTATTGCCCATATTGTAATAAAGTTATCTGACAATGATCCATGCTTGTATATTTATTACCTCCAGTGAAAGTGTATATCTGTATTACACTTCTACATTTCTCTTCAGTTATGATCAGCAATTCTATTACAATCACCTAAAATTTTACAATTTGATTCTAAAACTATAAAAGATTATTATATAATTCAAATATTAAAATGATGCAACACGCAGACTTATGTCTCTAGTTAATAACCATATACTAGAAAAAAGCCTAAAATTATACTGCCACCTAAAACTAGACACAAGAATTAAACTACACCAACGTTTCCATCCGGAAAAGAAAACATAGCCAAAAAGTAACTAAAGCATGTTGATATATTTATTAATTTATAAATTACCTCTCTGTTTAGGATGAAATATACTGCATAAATAATCACAGAATCACAGAATGTCAGGGATTGGAAGGCACCTCTAAAGATCATCTAGTCCAATCCCCCTGCTGGAGCAGAAACACCTAGATTAGGTCACACAGGAATGGGTCCAGGCAGGTTTTGAATGTCTCCAGAGAAGGAGACCCCACAACCTCTCTGGGCAGCGTGTTCCAGTGTTCTGTTACCCTTACTGTGAAGAAGTTTTTTCTAGTATTTGTGTGGAACCTCCTGTGTTCCAACTTGCACCCATTGACCCTTGTCCTATCATTGGATGTCAATGAGCAGAGCTTGGCTCCATCCTCCTGACTCTCACCCTTTACATATTTATAAACACTAATGAGGTCACCCGTCAGTCTCCTTCAAGCTAAAGAGACCCAGCTCCCTCAGCCTTTCCTCATGAGGGAGATGCTCCACTCCATCATCTTTGTGGCTCTGTGCTGGACTCTCAAGCAGTTCCGTGTTCTTCTTAACTGAAGGGCCCAGAACTGGACACAGTATTCCAGATGCAGTCTCAACAGGGCAGAGTAGAGGGGGAGGAGAACCAATCTCAACCTACTAACCACACCCTAGGATGTCATTGGCCTTCTTGGCCACAAGGGCACAGTACTGGCTCATGGTCATCCTGCTGTCCACCAGGACCCCCAGCTCCCTTTCCCTTACACTACTCTCCAACAGCTCAGTCCTCAACCTATACAGGTAGCTGGGGTTGTTCTTGCCCAGATGCAAGAGTCTACACTTGCCCTTGTTATATTTCATTAAATTTCTCTCCACCCAGCTCTCCAGCCTGTCTAGGTCTCGCTGGATGGCAGCACAGCCTTCTGGCATGTCAGCCACTCCTTCCAGTTTTGTGTCAACAGCAAACTTGCTGACAGTGCACTCTATTCCCTCATCCAAGTCACTGACGAATATATTGAATAGTACTGGTCCCACTACCGACCCTTGAGGGACTCCACTAGGTACAGGACTCCAACTAGACTCTGTCCCATTGACCACAACTCTCTGGCTTCTTTCCTTCAGCCAGTTCACAGTCCACCCCACTAACCGATCACTCAGGCCACAAATAATACCATATTGCTAACTTAATTATATGAAAGAACTAGTCTGTAACATTTTTTTTTCTCCAGAAAAAAGTAATGCATAATGTCTGGCAGTATAGTCTTTTCATCCTGTAGGCTAACTACCTACAAATCCAGGTACCAATCTTTATGGCTGCTGGTTAGTATTAACTGACATATGTTTTCTTGTGAGGATTGCTTCTATATTTCACATCTTTTCAATTTTACCAGAGAAAATGCATTTAGCATTCCTGATGCTTAATGGACTGCGTTACAAATTATACCTTCTACAATCAAATTCTGTAAAGAAGATACATCTCAAAGAAAAAGAGGATTGAAAAAAAGTTATATATATATCATGATGCTTTAAAACTGGAAGTTGAAATTATTGAAAACAGTTATATTTGCACCAGGATTTTCTTGTGCTTTGTAAAAACAGTGTAGCGCCGGGCATAATCTCTGACAAATATTAAAATGATGCAATAATGATTTTTGATATAGAAAGTAATTAGCATTTTTTAATGATCTATTCTGTAGGAGCCATGTCTAATTTAGGGCATCTGTTTCTAACAATACTTCCCCATCCATGTATTAAAGTTTAAATCTTAATTATTGCTTTTGCAATATAAGAACACAAACATAACTATCAATTATGGAAACTACAATCACTTGCAGAACACAGCTGAGGCATTACTGCCAAGCAAACAAAACTAAAAGAATAAGTAAAATCCTTTTTAAACCACCCTACAGCCCAGAAGATTCTTGAAGTTCCAGTCTTTGATGAACAACTAATTATGCAAATTCAGATCTACAATTCTAATAGCTAAGAATGAATGACTTTTCCTGGCTTATTTAGATCACATACATGCTTTATTTTTCTCCTTCATATGTTTATATTGTTCAAGAAACAAATCAATTTGCCAAGATCAATAATGATTCAGATATTCCTCTAGTAGAAGCCCTGTAAACACGACCACAATAAGAGAAGAAAAACAGAAACAAAAGAATAATAAAATCCTTTTTCTGTTTGCTAGAATTAAAATGCATAAAAACTGCTCTGATGTACTGTTAAACAAATGTTCATCTGTTCGACTTCCAGGTTTAGCTTGCCAAAAGTGTTAACTAGAAGACAATTTCCATACTTTATACTAAATGTATATGTCTACAAAAATAAATGTATCATGCTTCTCCTTTAGATATGTGCATATATCAGAAGGTAGCATATATAAGATGTAACTGTATAACTAATGCATCTTGATTATGAAAATATTTGTCTTCCAGGAAAATATATATAATCAGTTTAATCAACTTTTCCTCATTTTCTTAAGATGTACTAACTGGAAAGTCACAAATAAATTATCACCAATATCTTATGTTGGCTTTGAAATTGCTGGAAGGAAAGCATAAAGAAGACAGAGAGACTTTTTTCAGTAGCATTCTGTAACAGGACAACAGATAAAGGACATAACTTGAAATAGGACAATCCACTTGAACTTAGCAAAAATTTATTGTGCAGGTGGTACACATTACCCAAAGAGGCAGTGGAGCCTCAGTCCTTGGAAATCTTCAAAAGCTGCACAGACACTGTACTGGAAAACCTGCTCCAGATTGCCCTGCTTGCGCAGGAGACTGGACCAGATGTCCTCCAGAGGTACCTTCCAACCTCAACCAGTCTGTGAGCCTGTGATAGCTAAGCCACTGCAACAAAAGTTGGACGTCACAGTTCTCCAAGTATCTACTCTCCATACCTTAATATTTATTATACCATCACATCACCTTTCATATCAAGCTCTTATTCTTTACAATCTCCTTTGAGACATAGCTCAGTCTTGCCTTCATTTCAGATATCTTTATTTTCTATGCTCTGTCTCTAATAACTACTGTTTAACAGAACTGAACAGGAGCCAAATTTTGTATCTCACAAAACACTGAGATTTCAAAAATGTTCTGCTCCAGATTTTCAGGCTGGATAAATGGAGAAGGGGGAAAGAAACAAAAGTAACCACCTAACAGTTGATACGTGCATTTGAAAAATATTTAAGTTTGAAGTCTGCAAAAGGATTTTTTAAAAAAAATTATGCTAATTGTTCTTCTGGGATAGGGCTAAAATTTCCCTTCGTATTTTGATCATATTTTTTATTTTTTTTAATGAAATTCAACTAGCAAATGATCTTTGACAAAAGGACATCTGCTTAGAATATTCCCTACCAGCTGCTCTGTAGTCTTTTCTTCTCCCATATTACAGTCTCCTCAGTATGTTTTGGCCCCTGTTTAGATACAGACTCTTTTTTCCCCAACATGCCTTAACATCTCACATAAAAACAGAGAATTTGTTCCATCTGTAGCAACCTGACAAATTCTGCTTACGAACTTAGAAGACCTTCCTGACATCTGTCTCATTTTAAGTATTTTCATGGTTCCCATTGCCAAAATATTGCGTATCAAAGTGTTAGGTACCTTTTCCCCATCACTTTCAGTGTGAGCTGTCAAAGTGAGAGAAAAAAACATCAAAATAAGTAAATATGTATGGCAGAGGTAAAAACTTTTATTTCTTAAATCCAAAGTCATACTCTGGAATTGAGCAGATCTGACATTTCTACTCCCAGCATCCTATCTGCAAGTTAAGAAACAGCTTTCTTCTTCAACTCTCTTCTTTTAACTTACTGTTTCAGTGTCTTAGTAAAGTTCAGAGAAGCCAGTTTCAAACAATCAAGTCTGACTTCACTGAAACATGGCCTTCTGTGACATGAGACAATGAGGGAGCATTATCTTTTTCCTATCTATTTTACTCTTTTTCACTCAGCATGAACAAAATTAGGTTAATTAGCACTATGCTGGGGGAAATAAAATCACTTTATTGGGATTAACAGTTTTGGGCTGGCCTCATTATAAGGTATGGGACTATTAATAAAAATAAGAAAATGCAATCACATTCCAGATTTAAATTTTTAAATAAATTCTGTGTCAAAGAGATAGCAAACTTGAATTAGAGTCTTCTATGAAATATATATATATATATATAAACACACACATAAAAGTTAAAAAAACAGCAATGCAGATCAAATCAAATACATTTATACTTTCGCTTTTGTAGAAAGAGATGCATTCATACAGAATTTGGTTATATTTTCTTAAGATTATCATTCACGATAAAAGGTATTTTAAAAATACAAGGATAGTAAAGAAGGATCTACCATTCACTTGGGAAACTGAAAACATGCCGTGAGTAGATTGAAAAAGACTAAACACGCAGTTTCATTTTAGCTATCTAAAGCTTTCATTAAATAGCTCCTGGTGTGTCTTTTTCCCCTCACACCACATCCTTTCTTCTCTTTTTCTTATTCCTTGAGGAGGAAAATTAGACCTCATAAGACTTAAATCAAGTGTAGCAATATTGGCCTTCTAGGGATAAACCCATCAATACAATTACAAATGCATTCCTTAAAAGAGGCATACACACAGATACAAGACTAACATTTTTAGTTTATGGACAATTCTTGGCCAGCAGCAGTGTCATTTTTATATTATATATCAAACACATCCTGGCAATACAGCTTTCTATCATGCTTTTATTTTATTATTAATGTTTCTCTATTTTACTTAACAAAATACTATTTGTTTTCATAACTTTCCTGTGGAAATGTTCAGTTCCTATGTGGCTGGCACTCAGTGCTTTCTGCTGTCTTTGTGATTTATGAGTTTGTTGATTCTCAGTTCTACTACTGAAAATAAAATCCTCCACAAGAAAAAATAATTTGGAATCGCTTAGTATGCCCTGATGACTGTTCTAATTATTTCGTAGAAGTAGATTTGCTGTCACGCTTCACTGTTAAAAGCAAGACACTCACGGCAGGCCTTAATGCTACTAAAATAAATACCATAACTGGTAAATATATGAAAATGTTATTGGCCATATGCAATGAGTGCTTTAATTTCTTCATTATCCAGTGAATTTGCATGAGGGTCTTGGTATACAGTTATATGAAAAGATGTGTATATATATATATATATACATACATATATATATATGTTAGTCTTTATTATAATATGTCAGAAAATACACTGTCATTGCATCATGGCCCTGGAGCCCTATAACCAGATTTCAAGGGATGAAATGAACAATAATGGTTCCTGAGCATAAAAGTAAAACTTCAGAGAAACCCACAATGTAAGAAAAAAAAGAAAAAAAAAAGTTTTTTTTTTTTTTTTTTTCTCAAAGATACCCCATATAACAGCTTGAGAGCTAGCTTAAAAATACTCAATTTTCATTCACTGAAACACTGGGGCAAGNATACCCCATATAACAGCTTGAGAGCTAGCTTAAAAATACTCAATTTTCATTCACTGAAACACTGGGGCAAGCTACCCATATATTATGATTGCAAAAGAAAAAAAAAAGTTGTTTTTTTTTTTTTTTTTCTCAAAGATACCCCATATAACAGCTTGAGAGCTAGCTTAAAAATACTCAATTTTCATTCACTGAAACACTGGGGCAAGCTACCCATATATTATGATTGCAAATATGCTATTTCAGAGCATCTAAGAAAGCACACAGTATTTCAGCTGTTGATAACACTTGCATCCATATTTTAAAAAGCATAACAAATTCTGGGCGGTAGTTTTGTTTTTAAGTAAGATCTGTAACTCCAATCAGTCTGACTTCTGAATGTTTTCAATGCAAGAATTTAATCAATTATTGATGGGCAAGTATGTCTAAATTATTATTTTCATTGCTTGTTTCCTTGATTTCTGTGAGATAATTGAAATATGAAAACTTTTAACAGGTAATTATCTTTTAGCAATGAAAAGTAATACCTCAGCAGTCTTACTTTATGTCTTCAAACTTAGGTATAATTTTTGCTCATCATGTTTGCACTTCTAACTTTGCTTGCTATGTTCTCACCCAAAACCAAAACAGTTTCTAGTGAAAAATAACAAGTGCAGTAGAACAGCTATCTAAATAACAGGCAAGAAACATTACGCGTATCTAAAAGAGGATGCTAACTTTTAAGGTTTAGATTTTATTTACTTTCTGTATTCATTTGCATTTTTTTTTTTTGTAGGAACACGAAAATGGTATTTTTTTCAGATTTAGATGGAAGAACATACACAGAGCACCTCTGTACTGACCAAATTCAATTACTAATTAATACACACCAGTGACCGAAGTATTAGAAGTTCATTTCAACTAATTTTTAGTTTAACTGCAGTCCTCAGAAATACAACACTTCTGACTACAGCCAAGCATTGCACAAACATCTAAACTGAATTACACTGCTTTGTACATTCTGTTTAGCAAGAACATCTCTACTGAAGACAAAATGCCAATGTACACTAAAATATTTCCCTGACATTATGTAGTTTCTTTGAATTAAGAGGTAACCCCAATAACTCAAAGAAAAAGAGCAGGTGCAGGAAAGTCTGAAACTCTTATCCATATCTATGTACTCATCATTTGAGATTTATGTATCCAGCAGACACCATAGACAAAGCATTAGGCTAGTACAGTCCAATCATTTTCCTTCTCTGAATTAAAAAAAAAAAACTACAGGGGCTACATGGAAGAATGTTTTACAAAGCATTTTCAGACAATGAATTAAGATGTGAGAAATGAAATTAGGTTTTTCATTACCTCTTTGGATACCAAAATCTGGATACAAATTGAAAGCATTGTGACATAAAAGAATTGTACAAATAATTAAACTTAATAGCTCTGCCAAATGAAGAAGCAGATAAACTCTAAAGGCTGATAATCAAAGAGATGGAGGAAATATATGGTCTTTATGGTCTTCTTTTTGTTTGGTTGGTCAGTTGTTTTTGTTGTTTTGTTCTTTTTTTAAGAATATAAGTATATATTAAGTATGTAACAGTAGGTTAATATTCATAAACCTTCTATTAGAGTTCCTAAGTACTTTCCAAGTAAATGGCCAAAAACACAAGCAAGAGACATATAAAAAAGCTAGAAATATTTTGTTGGAATATAGAATTTTTTATCTATGCTTTTCCCATGCTTTCTCCATCACAATTTTGTAATCCTATAAAAGAGATAATAAAGAATACAATATCCAAAGAGGCTTTTTCTCCTGCATACTTCACATTGCTTCTTAAGTCTTTAATAGTTTATTTCTCAGTCACTCAGCTACTCTTTAGTCATTATTTCCAGGAAAGGTGATAAAAATTCTGTTTGCCCTCATCGCATGCAATGAATGTTTTACAGGTTCGTGAACATTCATTTTGTTTGTTATTTAAAGACAAGGTGTTCCCAGGGTTTCTTTGCACCTTAACTTCATTATTGTGCAGCTTGCTTTACTTCATTTGAATAATTCAGTACCATTGTAGTTAATTGGTTCTTACATGTACAGCAGCCACATATACACCGCAATGGCAGATTTTTTCAAGACATTTCACCACATACATGAAAAAATGTCACAGCACACTAACTGACCCTGTAGCCTGCAAGCCAGCCTTCTCATTAAGATTTGCAGCAGTTAGCTCTACTAACATGCTGGTGTCACCATCAGAGTTATTTCATATGACCGCTGAAAACTTTGGTTCAAGTAACCAATCAAGGTAGCTTTTGTTTGTCAATTGCCTTTACATTAATCAGTAAGAACTACACATCATCTTATTACTTACCAGCAGTTATTATTTTTAGCAAATAGGAAGACCAACCAAACGAACAGTGCATACATTAGTGTGCCAAATTCTCTTTAGAGATGGAAGCAAAGAGACAACATTTGAACAGCTGCTTCTAGGAGGTTATAATCAGGCTGTGTTTTCACTTTTTCCCCTCACACAGCATGCACACAGTGGCTACTGTTCAAAGTCATCACCTTTCTGAGAGAATGTTTTTATATTTACATTATGAAATTGGTACTCATGAAAACTATTATATAAAAAAAAAACAACAATAATCTTAGAGACATTCTCTACAGAGTATAGTGCTTAATAGCATGAGTAGTCTTTTGACTTCGAAGAAGTTTATGTGACAAAATACTCTGAGCCAAATGTTTTACTTCCCTATACCAGTATTTGAAAACTATTTATAAGCACCAATTGCTCTTGAGAATTTGACAATTAGAGCTTTTAAGGTGCAAGACCTGCTTCTTTGTCTCCTAATTCCTTTCTTGCCCAGCTTACCAACACATAGAAGGCATACTTTTTCCATGTAACCAATTTAGAAACCAACACAAGGTTCTTCCACTGAATTAACTGAAAGCACTTCTGAAACTATTTGCCTATATTGATGCAATTTCCACCTGTAAATGCTGTCTTACAGGCTTGTTCCAGACAGTATTTGTCAGATGCAAACAGCAGAACAAAGGGTCTAGAAACACATTACATTTGCCTTCAGAGTCTGTTGGCTTTTATGCAGGGTTGTGTACTGCCACAGCTCAGCAGCTTTTAGCCTCTTACGGGGCTGAAATGCCACTCTACTGTGCTCCATCAATAATGACGGCTATATGCCTGGCTGAGCTGCTGGCCCCAACACCAGCTCCATTTAATGGGACGGATCCACCCTGGCACAGGTGCAACCCAGCTCCCACACACCATTCAGATTTTTCAGCAGAGCTCGTGGAATCAGAGAATGGGCTTAGTGCTGATTGTGAGCAATCACCCTAAAGAATACTGTCTATGTAGACACCTGGACAGTGCTAGTGCTCCTCTGACCGTAAAGTCAGGTCATTCAGAAGATGCACGCTTCATCTTGCTTTTATTAGAGACGACGTATATATGTAAAAGCAAGATGACAATTACACAATTTACTGCTCTGAACCAGTCCTAATATCATAGTTATAATCATAGAATCAGAGAATGGCCTGGGTTGAAAAGGACCATAATGGTCTTCGAGTTTCAACCACCCTGCTGTGCGCAGGGTCGTCAACCAGTAGACCAAGGCTGCCCAGAACCACGTCCAGCCTGGCCTTGAATGCCTCCAGGGATGGGGCATCCACAACCTCCCTGGGCAACCTGTTCCTGTTCCAGTGTGTCACCACCCTCTGTGTGGAAAACTTCCTCCTAATATCTAACCTAAATCTCCCCTGTCTCAGCTTAAAACCATTCCCCCTTGTGCTATTATCATCCACCCATATAAACAGTCGTACCCCCTCCTGTTTACACACTCCCTTCAAGTATTGGAATATACATCCTGTGTTCGTTTTTATATTTAAACATATATAAAAGACTCAGATAAATGTGGCTTCTATATTAACTTGGGCAGAGATGGGTACTCATCATATAATTTAAGGTTTAACATTGATGTAGTACTTTTCTGCAACACTAATTTAAAAGTCTGAGAAAAATACAGAACTCCAAACATACGTAAACTGGGAAGTTGAACCATCTCAGCTATTCAAATTTTTTTGTGTGTGTGTGTTGGTTTTTTTTTAATCAGACCCAATTAGTAAAGAGAAGCTAAATCTCTTCTAGTTAGAAAGCTTTCATATTTAATTTCTATATAAGGAAATTTTACTAAGAGAGTCTCTGGGATAAAAAAAATTAATTTAATGGTGATAATAGAAAACAGGGGAATTGAAGAAGCCCCTCTGGAGTCCAGTCACAAGAAGGAAAGATTCAATTACTCTAAAAATCTTTAGAGCCACAGGACAGAAATATTAGAAATGATGAGCTAAACCAGGGTCATCATCAACTGTAATCCCAAATGGCACTTACTCCTTAGCTTGTATTATTCATGTAGAAACATAATGAATTGAAAACCACTAAAAACATGTGGAGATAACCGCACTTAAGGAAAGTAAGTTCTCCCATAATTATTAATCAATCAAATTAAAGCAAATATTAGCCACATTAATATTTTCATTGTCTGCCTCACACTCAGTGACAAAACTGAAGTTTCAGGAAAATTATATTTCTGAGTATGTCTATTTACGTAAGATCCCCAATGGCAATATATTATAAAAGAGCAAATGTGCAAATAAAAGACGATTTTAAATACATTTTAATTCAGTAAAGGTTAATAAATATATAGTAAAACATTCTGATGAAAATATATTTAACATTATCTAAATTTTCGTGGAGTTAACCAGACTCGCCATTTTATACTACTCTTTCTCTATTAATTTTACAGTTATTCCTAATGGATACTATGCATACATGAGCCATATTACATTATTTATGTGCATATTCCTCCAGAATGTATACGTAGCACAAGTAAAAGTGAATTATCAACAGGCAACCACTTCTTTCAAGTATTTATGTAAATTGCTAGAATCATACAAACCAATAAGCATGACAAAATGAAATAGAAACCTTAGCAAACAATCTTGTAGTTATGAACTGTTTTATTTGAAATGAATTATAATTGAACATTCAAACAATGTTCAAAACTTCAAAAAAAATTCAATCAATTTATCTTTTTGAGAGGCCTCAGAACTCACAATGACCATCTTTAAAATCACCTTAAATAGGTGCTCATTTAAAAGGGGCTCATATTTAAAGCATTAATAGGAAAGCACTTATCATTCATTTTTTAAATACAACCTTCTGTGACATATACTTCAGCAGTAAACAAAGAATTCCATGTGGCATCTAAAATGTCTCTTCATACTATATCTATCTTCTGTCCACCCAAGTAATATTTTTCTGAGTGACAAACACAGTGAATTTGGCCTACATTAGTTTGATAGAACAAAGATTCTTTTGTGGCTTGCTTGGGTTTTTTGGTGTTCCTTCCCCCCCGTGGGGGGATTTATCTCCTACAGACATAACTGATTTGGCTATTGATCTGTCACCCTGCACCCTAATCGTTTCAAATTAAGTTCTTCATTGCACACACCACTGTTTAAGACTCCTAAATTTTAAGATATCTAACATACTGAAAGTATCTTGAAGGTTCCGTAGGCATAAGCCTCTGGCAAAGGAATGCTACTAGGCTAGAAAAATAATATATGATGCAAAACATTTAAGCCATATAATGTTCTTTTCTTCTGTTGACAGAGTTGAACATTTCTTTTTAAATTGTAGGCTTTGTCAACTACTGACTGTTTTGAAATTCTATGTGCTGCATTAACCGAGGTGGCTGTAATTCCTTACTCTACTTACAGGAGCTCAGCAGTAGGAACACACAGGGCAGCAAACACCACATCTTTTTTTTATGTTCTTCTGTAATCACCAACCAGGCAAAATCATCCATTTAAATGAATATCACGTACATATATATTTTCAACTCCTAATACAAGCTATCAGGACAACTAAATAGGATCTTAGGTCTGTATGTTGCAGAATTGTACCTTAGAGCTCCTGGGCATTCTCAGAAGTCATGTATTCAAAGGGAATTGATGATATTGAGTATTTCATGTGGCATAGCCTGGCTGGGTTTTTAGAACAGATGATGCAGATTAAATGCATCTACCTGCAGTAGCTACAGAGGTAAGAAATCTTAAAAGTTTTGAAAGTTGATTTTAAATGAAATTGGAAAAAAAAATTGCAGTGACTAATGAAAATCAAATAAATGTTCTCAGTGCTAATTGCCAACAGCCACTCATAAGACGTTACTTATTTACTTCAAGATAATTACTTTAATAGGTTTAATTTTATTACTATTTTACCGAGTTTCATCTGTCTCTATTATTTCCCTATTTAAATTACAAAGCAGCTGTCACCTTTGCCTTTCTAAGTATATAAAAATTCAAAAAGTACGTATATAATCTTGATTGTTAGGTAGTAAATCAGCCATTCCCACTGTTTCCAGTATACATATGATTCACAGTAAAACAGGTAGGAAAATCTTCGCTCAAATAGCTGAAAACTTATTCTATATTGTGGCTTGCGTTGCTGAAAAGAAGTAAAACTGCTGAAAAACAAAATCATACTAGTTCTGCATTAACTTTCACCAATACATGTAATATGGCCTAATTTCCCAAAGTTTCAATATGAAGTTCAGAATCATAAACTATAGGATGCACATTTTTCTCCCTTACCATTTCTACTCAATGTTCAGTTTCTTGGGAATAAACTGTTAAATTGGTAAGTATGATTACTTTTGCATTTTAACATTTCCATTTTAAGTTTTTATACCTCTGCTTAATATCTCTCCATAATTTCATCACCTCTGCTTTCTTTTCTTTTCTCTTTTACATCAGGCTTTCCTCACCTCTACTCTGTCGCCACTAGTTATACTAAAAAGTCTCTGTCTTTGCATTTCAGATTACCATGGTCCCCCTGTGTCAATCAATTCTTTCCTTACATACACATGGGTTCAAAAGCGAATTAGTTAAAGTACAAGGACAAAGCTTTACCTCTGCCTAGCAGACAAAGGTGCAGCTTCGAACTCTGGCTAAGAAAAATCCTAAAATGGATATCTGTCCTGTTATTACATCCTATTTAACTGATGTTCTTGCTGGATTCTACAGTAAGAACTAGCTGCAGACTGTCCTGAAAACATAATATCCTCTTACAAACAAGCAAGAAACTGACAACTTAAGTGCAAATGATCAAGAAATAAAAAAAAAAAAAGGGGATTAGAATGGGAAGCAAGCCCTTGATGTCCTTGTTGATTTCTGAAGGTATTATCATTCATATCAGACAGAACTCTGGCAAATTTGGGTGGTGTTATGTTCTCAAAATATTTTGCATTAGCTTTTTTTTAAGAGAGTCAAACAAGGAAGATGATATGAACATTGAACTTACTGGCTTCATATCCAATCCTTTCTCTATTCATATGCTTCTTAATAAGCAAGGACAGCACTACATCAGAAGAGGATTCCCCAAGAAGCTGTGGAATCGACATTCTTGAAGATTATTGAGTAAAGCCCTGAGCTAACTAGTTTGAATTGACCGGCTATATTTTGACGAGGGGTTTGAACTAGATGATCTTCTGTGGTCCTTTCCATGCTGAATTATTCTGACTGTATGAAATAAGCACTTCAGAAAAGAGCTGTCTTGACTGCCTTCACATTTCCAGATTTCTAATTTCATCTAAAATAAAACAAAAACCCCACCCAGTATTACAATTTTTCATTTGCATTACTGTCTTCTATCCTTTACGTTTCTGGACTTTTTGAAATATATGAATAATTGTAATTATTTTACAATCATTTCTGAGAAAAAAGAAAAAAAAAAAAGCAAACTGATCTAGTACTTGATCCAGTGGCTGGTGACCCTACCTGTGGCAGGGAGGGGTTGGAACTTGGTGATCCTTGAGGTCTCTTCCAGCCCAAACCATTCTATGATTCTATGTTGAACAAGACAAGACTCAGTACTGACCCCTGGGGAACACCGCTATCTACAGACTTCCAGCTCTGTGGTACTGATCACATCTTGCACAATCATGTACCAAGATTTGGAGGAAAATGTGGCAAATCTGGAAGAAATTTTACTTCCATAATTTCAAGGAAAAATGAGAGAATGATTCTACTGAGTTCCAAGATGAAAAAAAAAAAAAAGTGGGAAATAACGTTGGAAAGTGATGAGAGAAGTAACAGGTATTCCAATGCACACATATGTACTTATGAAAATAAAACAGAATTCCAGAGAAAAAGAACAGAGAGACTGTGGTCAGAAGATAAACTCAGATTTTAAGAGATCAAACAGATCAAACTCATATAACAGTTAAAACTGTGTAGGGTTGTGAATGACAACTAAAACACTTGAAAGTAGAGAAGCAAGAAAGTACAAAAGCATAAAAACAAGACGAGAAAACATGGATCCAGTGTCATACAATAAGGAAGAAATAAAGAAGAGATGAAAGATGTGTTTAAGAAGAAGACAGAAAACAGTTATCAACTGAAAATATTATGCAGGTGGGGTGGGAGGAAGAAAAAACATTCAAGAAACAGGAAGAGAGGAAAAAAAAAAGAAATGTAAGCTTTAAAATAAACCAAAAGAATGCAAAACAAAAAGAGACACCAAAAAGGAAAATAGCTGCTTAAGAAAGGTCAGAAGCAAAATGATATGAAAGGTAAAGCAAAACATACATTATCTATTGATGTGTAAGGTCACTCAGAGCTACAGTTAAAAAGCTTCAGACATTTTTCTGCATATTCTGGACAACAGTGAAAGTCTGCCCCAGAAGAAATTCTTGTCTGCTGCAACAGGAATCTTTCTGTCCTACAGCACAATCAATGAAAATCAATTGGCTCATAATTGCTTTGCATCAAATTAAATTACGGAGGACTGTGTGGCCCAGAGTGTTGGAAATGAGATGCAGAGCCTTTCACCTTTAGGTCACTGCCACAAGTCAATCATGACTGAGAGTTGTTACTGTTGTGTTAGTAAAGAAAATGATTTTAAGCTCTACCTTTACTACTTTGTAACCTCAGAACTTTTTTTTTTTTTTTTTTTGCCAATCCCAGAACAAAGCTGAATGAAGCTTCCAATACTTGTAATGTGACCTTTATGCCATCTGGGATTACAGCCTACATCAATCCTTTTTGAAAATACTCTTCTCATCTTTTCAGTAGGTTAAGAGATCCAAACAGCCAAGTTATTTTTGAAAACATAGTTTCAAAAATGACAGTCTGTAAATAAAATGTAAGCCACATATATAACTCCTAAATTATGTGTTTCTTTTTCTAGGTAGGACAGAAATACTCAAAGAGTATGAAAACTGTTAGCATTTTCTTTGATTCCCACTGTCTAAAGAAAAAGAAGAAAAAAAACAATTCCCCATTTAAGCAAAATCAAAAGGGAGTATTCCAACTTTTTGAAAACATTAACTGGTAGTAAGTGCAGTTTTTCATCGATCAGTGATTACATTTGGCTTTAATTTCATCCAATCTACCCATGCATTACTGCTTGCTATTTTGTTCTTGGCTTGAGCAGATGCTCTGACTGAATTACAATACAAGTTGAAAGAAGAACGAATGTGGATAGTTATCATTCCTAGACTAATCATTGCTGTCCAACTACTTGCAACTATGTAGATCAAGAAATTTTAAAATGACGTGCTCCTATGAATTATGTCCTATTATCACAAAATCAATATTGACACTGTTTTGGCTGATGGAGACTACAGACGAAAACATCCTCAGCTAGTATTGTGCTGGATGTATATATTCCTGTAGTCATTAGATTATTTAACAGTCAAGCTAAGTAAACCTGGCTGATTTGGCCAGAGGTTTATCAACGCAAGGACTCAAACAGGGTTGTAATGAGGGAGACTACATCTGGTTGGCAGCCACTCAATCGAGAGAGTTCCCCAAGGCTCAGTTTCGGGGCCAGTTCTGTTGAATATTTTTATTAGTGATCTGCATGCAGGAGTTAAAAGCATCCCTAGTAAATTTCTTGATACTACTAAACTGAGAGGTGCTCTATCATTGACTCTATGGAGGAGAAAAGTGAGGCCTTGCAAAAGGATCTAGATAGATTTAAGAACCGGGCCAACAGCAGTAGCATGAAATGTAATGAGAACAAATGCTGGATTCTGCACTGGGGAGAGAGTAATGCTGGACAGTAAGTATAGCTTAGAAGATGAGTGGCTGCAAAGAAGCTCTGCAGAATGGGATCTGAGGGTGCTGACTGACATGAGCCAGCAGTGTGTCCTGGCAGCCAAAAGGGCAAACCGCATTTCAGGATGCATTAAACACAACACAGCCAGCCAGTCAAAGGAGCTGATTCTCCCTCTATATTTAGTATTGCAGCCTCACCTTGAATACTGTGCGCAGTTCTGGTTTCCATAATATAAAAAGGATTTTAAAGTCTGTGAAGACATCCAGAGGAGAGCAACAAAGCTGGTTCAAGGGCTGGAAGCCATGTCCTGTGAGGAGAGGCTGAGGGCACTGAGGTTGTTAAGCCTGGAGAAAAAGCAGTTGAGGAGGTGGCCTTGCTGTTCTCTATAACTTCCTGACAAAGCGAAGTGCAGAGGAAGGCGCTCATCTTTTGTCCTAGGTATTTAGCAACAGACCATCTTGAGTGATGGGACCTGGCACGTGTGGGACAACAAGGGGATCAGGCCTAGCCAGCATGGGTTCAAGAAAGGCAGGTCCTGCTAAACAATCTGATCTCCGTGATCAAGCGATCCACTTGGTGGATGAGGCTGTTAGTGTAGTCTACCTAGACTTCAGCAAAGCCTTTGACACTGTCTCCCACAGTATCCTCCTGGAGAAGCTGGCAGCCCATGGGTTGGACAGGTACATTCTTTGCTGGGTAAAGAACTGGCTGGAGGGCCAGGCCCAGAGAGTGGAGGTGAATGGAGTTAAATCCACCTGGTGACCGGTCACGAGTGGTGTTCCCCAGGGGTCATTGCTGGGGCCTGTCCTTTCCAATATCTTTATTGATGACCTGGATGAGGACATTGAGAGCACCCTCGGTAAGTTTGCAGATGACACCTAGATGGGAGGAAATTTCGATCTGCATGGGGGTAGGATGGCCCAGAAGGATCTGGAAAGGCTAGATCGCTGGGCTGGGAACAATGGGATGAAGTTCAACAATACCAAGTGCCGGGTCCTGCACTTTGGCTGCAACAACCTCAGGCAACACATCAGGCTTGGGGCAGAGTGTCTGGAAGACTGTGTGGAAGAAATACACACAAGTTTGTTTGTCAGCGCTCAGCTAAACATGAGCCAGCAGTGTGCCCAGGTAGTCAAGAAGGCCAATGGCATCCTAGCTTGTAAAAGAAATAATGTCACCAGCAGAAGCAGGGAAGCAATCCTCCCACTGTACTGAGTTCTGGTAAGGCTGCACCTTGCATACTGTGTTCAGTTTTGGGCCCCTCACTACAAGAAAGACATTGAGGCTCTGAAGCAAGTTCAGACAAGGGCAAAGAAGCTGGTGAGGGGTCTGGAGCACAGGTCTTATGAGGAGCAGCTGAGGGAATTGGGATTGCATAGTCTGCTGGAGGCTCAGGGGAGATCTTCTCTCTCTACAACTACCTGAAAAGAGGTTGTGGCAAGTAGGGGTCGACCTCTTTTCCTGCATAACTAGTGATAAGACTAGAGGAAATGGCCTTAAGCTGTGCCAGGGGAAGTTCAGACTGGATATATGGAAAAATTTCTTCTCCAAAACAGTGGTCAGGAACTGGAATGGGCTGCCCAAGGAGGTGGTTGAGTCACTGTCCCTGGAGGTGTTCAAGAAACGTTTAGATGTTGCACTGAGTGACACGGTTTAGTGGGGAAATATCAGTGGTAGGTAGACAGTTGGATTGGATGATCTTGGAGGTTTTTTCCAACCTTGGTGATCCTACGATTCTATGATACATGGGAATGTCTTAAAGCTGTGTCAGACTAGATGTTAGGAAAAATTTATTTACTGACAGGGTAGCTGGACATTGGAATAGGCTTCCTAATTTGGTGTTTGATGGCCCATGTCTGTCTGTTTTAAAAAAGTGTTTGATAACACACTTAATGATATGTTTTAACTGTGAGTTAGCTCCAAAGTAGTCTGACAGTTGGACTCAACAATCTATCTCACTCTCTTCCAACTAGAATACTTGTATTCTGTTTCCATTCCATTCTAACCACTACAAACATCTGGGTTAGCAGAGTAGAGAAACAGAAAGAAATATCCTGCAGGTGGTTATTGATTAAATACTGAGAGTGTAGCATCATCACAGATAAGCTGAGATGAATGAGACTGACTGTCAATAGCTCTGGTTTCACAGCAAATCAGTGCATCTACTATACTTTAAATGTAAAACTAAACCAGAATCAGTTTCTGGTTTCAACCAGAATCAGAACAGATTACAAAAATAACAGTGTTTAAGAGAACACTTTTCTAAAAGGTTCTCAGCAATGGAAACATATGAATAAAATACTCACAGCCCAGGAGGTGATCTACCAATTGGTGGTCTGAAGTATACTGCAAGTTTTTCCTCCCACTTTATAACTGATTTTATAGAAATTCAGTTACTCTAAAGATAAAACAGCATTCACAAAGATTACTTTTAACAGAATTGGTTGCACTCAGACTTGTAGCAGGTATACTTCTACCATGAGCAAAACTGCATATAATAATTACATATTCCTCTTTTCAGGATGGGCAGAAAATAATACACTTGAACTGCACTTCTAAAATGTTCTCTGGTTAAAGAACATTAATTATATTTGGATTTTAATTTAATATTAAGAAACTGTTAAGCACATCTGTCTATACACAATTTCTATAATAATTATGTGCTGAAATGATATGTCCTTTACTGTTAATTTCTTCCTCTGAGAGTGATACAAATTAGACTTCCAGGATTTTAGTCTTCCCAGGGAGAGTAGAGCCAATTAAGATTTTTCAACAACTCTGTTTTTTCACTATGATATGTAGTTATTCTTGATTTCCATTAAAATGATCAATAATGGTTTGATAGAATAGCATAAAACCTAAAATAATATTGATAATAATAGCATGAGTCACTAACTAACTAACTCTACTATAGAAGTAATCATGAAAAATACAAAGAATTATAGAGTATCCCAAGTTGGAAGGGACACACAAGGATCATCAAGTACATCCCCTGGCTCCACACAGCACCACCCAAAAATCAAACTCAGTCTTCAGAAGATGTCCAGATGCTTCCTGAACTCCGGCAGCTCAGTGCCATGACATCTGCCCTGGGGAGCCTTTTCCAGAGCCCAATCACCCTGTGGTGAAGAACCTTTTCCTAACACCCAACTTGACCCTCCCCTGACGCAGCTTTGTGCCTTTTTCCTTGGGCTCTGTTGCTGTCACTAGAGAGCAGAAATTAGCAGCTGCCCCTCTGCTCCATATGTGAGGACGCTGTAGGCTTCTGCCAGTTTAATGCTAGTAACTGGCTGCCAGCCTGATGTAACTCCATTTTCTATAACCCTTTCAGCCAGACCCATCAGTTCATTGTTCATCCATGATAATATATATAGGTTGCCTTCAAAATAATGCCTCCTATTTATTTCCCTGGAAACTACAACAGATACAAAGAGCACAGTAACACTATTTGGCAGAGCAAATTCTCAGCTACAAAATACTGTTTTTCAGCATAGCCACCACCAGTAGCTATGCCTTTCACCAACAATGAACAAGAGCCTGCATGTTGCACTTGTAAAGATCTGCACCAGTAGAGATGACCTTCTGTTTCACAGCTGCTATGACAGCATTGTTGCTGAAACGCAATGCCCACTGCCTCAGTGTGCTCACGCCCACTGTCTGGTCTCCATCAATGTTCAGCAAGTGTAAATGAATGTCAGTGGGTGCCATTTTTTTCATTTTTTCTTTGCTTCATATGCACTTCCATGTCAAATGCCATTTTGTCAGACTGCCCCTCTGCTGCCATCTGTCACACAGCAACAGAGTGTAACGGAATACTGGTGGGAAGGATCAACTAGCACACTGAATTTTACTTCCGTTAGAAAAAGAGTCCTTTTATACAATAATTTAGTGATTAGAGCAATCATGAAAGTAGGAATACTGATCTGTGGGCACCAGTCTGCCTGAAGCCACAACTTCTTTCCAGTAAAATATTCTAAGCTGTACAGAGGACCAAGGGGGGATTCTTCCCTTCCCTTAGTGAGCTAGATCACTGTGCACACAATGGGATTACAGCCTACAAATCACACCACACACTTACAGAAGTGTCTCTGTAGTCTCACCAATCTTTTCACAGTATCAAAGGTCCCACACCTTCACTTTTGGCAACAGTCACCCCGTCCCACCTTGCCTAGGAGCTTGGAATATTGTTATGGAAGCAGAGTGCATGTGCAGGCAGTTTCTCTAAGTTTCTCTCAGTGCTAATTTACCCAGCCTCTTTGTAGAAGGCTGATATCACAAGATGCGGCTTGGATTCAAATGGAGGCTATCAAAACGAGTTACTAATGCTCAGACCCTGCCTAAGAAGCTTCCTTATACTAATGACTTAGAGAGAGGTAAGGTACCTGCCAAAAGGTTTCAGTTTACAACCCATTTCCTTTGCGTAGAAAAATGAAGATTTCCCACATACAGTAAGGTGTTGTACGCCTTGGTAAATAGGATCATTGATGAGTAGTTTCTATTCTTCAGACTTTCCTATTGCCATGCTATAGGTCTATGATACAGAAAAAATAGATAATCTTCAAATTAACATAGGAAATAAATATTTATGATGAATCTTGGCCTGAATCTTTACTGGAAAGATTTTTCAACTTACAGTACTTAAAAATATTGGTCTAATTCCTCACTATACTTGAAAGCTAAATCTTTTTATGCTTACTTAGAACATGCTTTTCCTTTAGGAGAATAACTACTGAAATCATTTTTCAGCTAACTTCAAAACAGTTTGTCATGATTTTTTTAAACATAAATTGTATCGGTATAAACAAGTTTGATTTCAGGTTGATTTATAATGGAGGTTTCATTTTGTGTTATTTTCCTACAGCAGCTCTTACAAAGCTCTTTCCATTCACAGGTACACTGCATAGAACAAAAAAACTTCTATACAAAAAGTATTGCACAAGTATGATTTGAAAATATTCATCTCATTCACATTCCCCTGCCTCCACTCAAAGATTCATAACTCATCTAAAACAGGAATTGATGAATTCATCAGCACCTGGGACATTTTGATCATAATCAATAACATAATTTTGCCCTTTAAATGGGATTTCAATTAATCTACATTTTCCAAAGTAATTTTATTTTTATAATAAAACTAGTTTCTGTGCAAACCAACAGCATTAACTCATTGGATGCCAAATTCTACTCTGGAAGGGGTGACTGCGTTAGTTGTACAGCCGAACAATGTTAATATGATAATTAAAGAAAGGTAAATACAGTCTGTTGTTCTGTTTTAAAGGTCAAATATTTGAATGTAAAACATTCATTTGGTAAATAAACACAAGCATAAAAATCAAGCATTATTACACACATTCAGAATACCATTATCCAAAATGGAAGAATGTAACGATGACTACAGAATACTGACATAAGCACAGGCTAGTCTGGCTCCTACAATTTCAGTTTTGAGCTCTCTCTTAGTTCTCAGGAAAACAGAGGGTAACAGCAGCATCCACCAAAAGTTAACTTTCAAATTTTTATTGGATAGAAGAGTCTGCCAGGAGCAGCAGAAAGGGGACAGACAGATCATCACCAGTCTCTTCATCAGATAATGTTAAATGACACTGTCAGAACTTATTTTGAGCTCTCTTGTTGAAAAAGTGCTTACCAGGCTAGTGAGTTAAGTAAGAACTGTTTTTAAATTAAATGATTTAAATTAAAGGATTTTCAATTCTGTAAAACAAGAAACTCTAGATGTAAGGAACAACCAAAATGTAATAAGCTGGAATAAGATGAATGAATAAATACATATGAAGCCATGCTAAATGGGAGGGTTTTATGGTCCACTCCTGCTGTAGAAAGTAAATTAAATCAAGTAGTATGATCTGATTATCTTCAAGGACTATTTGTCATGGGTAAACTACTGGTCCAGGTAGGAACAGACCATTACTCCTTCATGAACTGGCAGTAATTGATCTTTGCTGGCATAGACCCATTGTTGCACAGCTTCTCTGTTACCAAGAGGCTGCTAGCTTAATGTCTGTCACTCCGGGAAATAAAAATACACCTTACTTAGGAAAGAGAAAGGGAGGTAATTTTAGGGTCTTTCATCTTTTCCAGAGCTGTACTGCTAAGAAGTCAGCAAATGTATTTTCTTTGTCTATGGCAATTAAGTAATTCCTTAAGTGCTAAGATATAGAATATCACACAGCTTTTATGGACGGATAATATGTATACCTAGATCCAGGGAATAAAATTCTAGCACCTCTGACATCACTGGAAATATTACTGTGCCCTGAATCATCACTCTGCATGACTTCTGCACAAAGTCTTCAGGAGGAAGGAGACAGTAGGAAAACAAACTAAAGAAAAAAAACAAAAACAAAAAACAGATAAAAACTCAAAGGGCTTCAAACAGTTATGTCACTTCTGAGAACCTTCTTATTGAACAGAGAAACGACTGCAGAGAATTTGCAGATTAAAAAAAAGAAACATTGATATAGCTTTAAGAATAGACAAAAGCCTGACCTTGTCTGGGGAACATAATTCTACATAGTCTCTGAAAGAAACCATACCCTTTGCAGAAACCATCGTATTTTTAGTTCATTATCAAGCTTAACTATTGACATTGTTGTGAGGCACATCTCAGGATAAATACATCAAAACTACAAAGCAGAGAACTATATTAGATGTAAGCAAGAACTATGGAAGCCCTGCAAAAATCAGATGATGCCACTGCTTCTCACTTTTGTCAAAAACCATTTGTCACTTTCACAGTTGTCCACGCAATTTGAAAACTGAAAGTTACAGCTTGGTTGCAGTCTTAGAAATTTTATTCAATTCAGGCTGGGGGTGGGAGGAAGCTTTAGCTTCCCTCACACAAATTCAACTACAGAGTCTATCAGCTTCTGTTTGTTTACATTTGAAGTTTGCCCTTGGAAGCTTCAGCATACAAGAAAATCTTTCCATGGTGAGTAGCCGAATATGTATAAAACCAGTTATGATTTATCAGATTACTTCATGGTAGACTGGTAAAAACATAAACATGGATTAATTAAAATACAGAGAAAGTTTGGTTTTATATATACCCCCTTCTCTTTCCTCTTTTTAGTGAAGATTAATTCCTGCTATGTACAGATAGGAACAGCTTCCATTGTTATTTTACGCATCCACCTAGGCTCTTTGGTGCTGTGAATTCAAGTCCCAGCTGGGAGATCCAAATTTATAATGACATTCTAGTGAGTTTCTGAGGCTCAGTAAATCTGGCATGGGAGTCAGACTCCTCAGAAAGGAATGACAGCAGATGCCCTCCAGGGGAGATAGAAAACATGAGTCATACCAGGCTGCCACACTGGGCACACATTGTTGACTCAAGAAAAAGAACTGACAGGCAGCAGCCATAACTTCTGATGTTTCATTTAGATCTCTCCCAGCAGGTGTCACTACTATGTAGCATTGCAATAAAACCTTAAAATAATGAATATAAAAGAAGCATTTTTTCCCATCCAAGTGGTAAAAAACAGATAAACAACAACAACATAAAACCGCTACAACTATACACTAATTATGTCAGTCCCGAATAATCAGCAGCAATCAGCCTTGTGCAGAGGGTGAAGGGGACACTGCACTAGCAGTACATCGTTTCTATTTTCATACAGCTAATTTTCTTCTTATAAATTGTTATACCTCTGGAAGGAATGTCTTTAATGAAGTGGTTAATTTAATGCAAAGACTCAGCATTCCCTTCATAACAGTAATGTATACAGATGGACATATACCAAGCTTTATCTATTTCACATTGTTATAAAATGGCTGTTGAATTCTATCTCCGGAAAGATAAGATAGATTTATAATAAACATGGCACACACAACAAACATTTGTGGAAACTAGTCTGAAAAAAACCTTAAAATGAATTTTCATTTTAAAAGCAGTCTGTCTCCATGCAGAGTCTGAGCGTTCTACCACCCAGCTATTCTGCAGGCATTCAGACACTTCACTGTAATGTCTCAAAAATCAATAGCAATTTATTCTCTCTTTGGACCCCAAGCAACAAAAGTAAATAATACTGTCACCTCCAGCCTGCCTTCAGAACATGGTCACAAAGTGGTCTTGCTACTACACTGCAGCCTTACACAGTTCTTTATCTGCGCTGGCTTTGCTGACTATATTGGCTTTCATAAGGGACAAATGCATAAGACAGCAACACAAAGGAGTCAAGTTCTTGAATGTTCCAGCCAGTTGGAGTGCTGAGTATGAGTTAAGGAAAAAGGGAAACGGATGCCAAGTCTAAGCTGATTTTATTTGAGCAAAAATAAACAATATTAGAAATTGTTAGAAATTCTCACACAATAAAAAACAAAAGGAAAGAAGTTGAAAACAAGTTGCAGCTTCAAATCTGCAACGTGTTAAGGCATGTCTTAAATTACTTTCTTAAAAATGACTAACAAAGGCTTTAAAATTCATGTTCCTTAGTAAACCACTTAACATATTGAATGCATCAGAATATGCAGAATAATCAAGAATTTCAGGTAGAAGTTCTTGAAATTGATTGCAAATTATGATGATTTTAAGAAAATCTATCTCATCATATGGCAGCCAGCCTTCTTCAACTGTTTGTAGCACAAGGCATGATAAAAATCACAGAAACGTTTATGATGTTGCAAACATACAAACTGGTAGATATGAAGATAGACTCAGTTAACACCTGGTGACATTCTCTATGTGTGTAAAATGGACTCTTTTTAAGGAATAGCATATGGGTTTTTTTATTTATTTTACATATTTAATTGTCTTTACTGATAGATGCTATGGTACAGCAGCAGACAAATCCTCTTCCCTATCCCCTGCCTCACTATTCCCCCCACCCACCTTAAGACACTAATTAAGTTTCGGTATTGCTTAGACATAATGATTTCCAAGGATTCATATAACAAGTTCAAGGTGTACCACTCATCCGTATTAGCATTGAGTCCTCATTTGAACGAGTCTGCCATTTCTTCCCTGGCATTTTGTACCAATGAGCAAAAGGACAGGGCACAAGCTGAATATGAAGCAGGGACTGTATGTTTGACGGAAGAAAATTTACTTTCTATTCCCTAGTAATTCCATTAAGTAATTTCTCACTCTAAAATAATAAATCACTGGAACTTAAAAGCACAATAAAAAATTCTAAATTTAATGGACCTCATAAGAATTCTCATTACCAGGCAAGTTACAATTGTGATAATACATCCCTTTTTAAATAAAGGATAACTAGTAAAGAAAAGTGGAAATTCTAGAGGATTTCAGGCTACTATCTTAAGAAAGAGCAAAATCTGAATGAATTGTTCACAACTGTTTGAGAATAATGAGATACTAAGACTGTTTTTTCACACAATTAATTATTTGTCTAATCAAAGGGCATTCTGAATGAATGTCACTAAGAAGTTTTGTTAAAACATTAGAATACAAATGTATTTCTCATTTTAGAATTCAAGTGGAAAAGGGGGTAAAACCCAATAACCACTCATGTGGAAGAAAAGCAACATAAGAAACTGAATTTTATATCCTGTCATAAACTGAATGAAAAGGAAGGAAGGTTATAGAGATTTTATTTTTGTATGTGACTCATATAATCCACAAGGAGATTTGGATAAGAAATGCCTGGAAAGAAGGCAGAAATAGAGCTGGAAATGAAGCCACAAGGCTTCCTCTTAAGATAATAACGATAGGTGCAAAGAATGGGAAGTCAGCTATTCTGAGAACCAACACCTGTCACTAAGCTAAGAAAGCCTAAACAATAGATTATTATTCAATTATTTAACTTATATCTGTAAAATCTGTACAAGATTTTTAGCAAACACTTAATAAGCATGTAGGCATCTGAAGTCAGACTGCTGGTGTTTGACTGTATTCAGAACCTATGCTGAACTCTTATATTCAATTCTATGTAGACTCTTACTAGCCCCTTATAAAAATGTCTCTCAAGATAAAGAAAACAGAAAAAAAGAGAAATCTCACTTCTACTATTGTTTTCCCCAAGAGGTATGTTTTATTTATGACTTAGATAATTTTATATCAGCTATTTTCTTTAGGTTTTACTGAATGCAGTGCAAACTATATTTAGTACTAGGAACACAAAGCAGGTATGTATGAGACAGGCTTAAATAATTCTAGAAATTCTTCTGTGGCTCTGAAGTATCTCCCAGTAAAGTTCTGACAAGTGAGATAAGCTTTAAAACTCTCAAGAATAGTTCTATTGTGCTCACAGAGCTCTATGGGAATGCTTTGGAGCTCTGAGATTCAATAGGTCTTCAGGCATAGAGGTTATAAAGCAGTGAACACCAGATCAATGTGCACTGCAGTTTCTGGCTAATCCTGTTAGTCCTGTACCTGCAAAATGTTAAGAACTTAAGTCAATACCACATAAAGAATTTATAAACAGTCTTTTTCAAGCTCAAGTTTACAAAACATCTGGAATTCAAATACACTTATATATTAATCGAAGTGATGCCCAGAAATGATATCTCCATGCTATGACTAGATGACTCATTCAGACTGTCGGGAAGCCAGCTGGTGTTTTGCCATCGGCTTCAATAAGCATCCTCAGATCACAAAAACAAGATAGGTTAATTCATGCATAAACAGCCATACTCTAATATGGCTTAACAGGGATGTGATTACATACAAGGCTTTTGAAAATTGCTAAGTAAGATTCGAAGTACTTATGGAAGTGAAGGAGATGAAAGTGTCTGAAACTACCTTCAAAAAGTCACTCCAACCATAGCTCAGTGGCAACCAGCTTCGTAGTCAACTAAAATTAGTTGTTTCTTGCCTGTTCCTTAAAGATCTTCAGCGCCAAAACTAGAACCACAACTTTAAATCCAGGCTTCAATTAAAGGAATTCTGCAAGAGAGTTCTTGCTTTTCTTATACCCCATGAGTCTTGCACAGCTGCCTGCAAGGCTGCCAGTTTAGCAGAATGCAGACTATACCCACCAAAATGTCTTACGGATCCATGCTCAGAGATATCTCCTGGGAAGCAGAGGATATGGTTTTTATTTACTTCTCTCAATCTGCTTGAAGGACAGATCTAAAGTCTCCTAAGTACAGTACTCTATGAAGGGCCAGTAGTAAATAGGTACTCCATTGTTGAAAGAGTCTGAGCTCAACTCTGTGAGATGTTCAGGATTCAAAGAGAGCGCTTACATGGCCAGAGGCACCTAACATTCAGATGCCAAATATCTGTACAGTAAAAATTTAGCTACAAGCCTGAATAATGTGTCCTACTGTACCCCATACTGGCACAAAGCAAGCAGATATTCAGAATCCATCTGCCTTTCCTCTGCGCTTCCTTTACGTTGTACACACCTAACTCCAGGTACACATCTGATCTCACTGGAAGTCAGTTCAAGGAGCTAAACTAAGCCAAAGAAACTTATATGAAAGCTCAGGCATCCTAATACATCAGCTACCTGAAACTTCTACATGAAAATAGATCTCTGTTTCTGTCTTAAGAAAAGGCTAACGAGTGTGTAACACATAATTAAAAATTTATAATTAAAAATTATGCTACGTAATTACCACAGTGAAAGTAACAAATATTACAAACTGTTAGCTAATTTCTATTTTATCCATAGCAAAATGAAGAATAAATATATTGCTGTTCATTTTAAGGTGATCTCTGAGTTGATAAGTGAATTTTTTAAAGTTTTGTATAATTAAGAATCATATAAATAAACATTTAATTTGGTGCTTTTAAAATATGTTTTACCAAATCAATATGCCCAAATCCAAGTGCTACTTATTCCAGAGTATATAAGCACACACTGTATGAGTGTTTTTTATCTTACAAAAGTTTCTCTTTATTCAATACTCTTAAATTAAAATTCCTGAGTACATTTCATTTCACCTACCCTCACAAGTAAAAGATTTGTTATAATAAATAATTTATTCAACCATTTCATGATCTTATCATAAATTTGAAATGTGGGAATAAATTAACACTAGATGTTTGGAATAAATGTGACTGAGGCAATATTGGTTTAATATTTTGCCATATTTATTTTACCTGCTGGCCATTTCCTATCCTTCCTTTAAAATCACAGTAAATGGAAGAACAAGTGAGGAAGCAGAAATGAATGATAAACAGGAAGGAAGAAAGAAAAGATTGCTTTTATTTTTAATTCAGCATGACAAATTCATCATTTCAAAAAACTTTTTTTTAAGAAGAAATCAAAAGAATGAGAATTCAAATACGCCTACAGATATTCACCACTGTACTGCCATTTTCAAGATATTAGAAAATATCAATAGAGCTTCCAAAATCATGTCCCCTAGTCAGTTGATTTTCTATAAAGATTATGTGGCATTTTTGCCTGTCTTCTGATCCTTTTTAGATTCCTGTCTACTCCAACATTTGTATGTATGTATTTCTTATTATTAAACTATTATCCACTCTCAAAAATTCTGTGAAAAAGGATGATTTCACAGAATCACAGGGGTCAGAAGGGACCCCAAGAGATCAAGTCCAATCCCCCTGCTAAAGCAAGTACCTACAATAGGTTGCACAGGTAGGTGTCCAGACAAGTCTTGAATATCTCCATAGAAGAAGACTCCACAACCTCTCTAGGTAACCTGTTCCAGTGCTCCGTCACTCTTACCATGAATAAGTTCTTCCACATGACAGTACGGAACTTCCTATGTCCAAGTTCTAGGCTCTTACTCCTTTTCCTATTGCTACAGAGCGAGAAAAGCCTGGCCTCATACATTTGCTCCCACCTCCCTTTAGATATTTATAAACATTTATCAGAACCCGCCTCAGTCTTCTTTTCCTCAGGCTGAACAGATCCAGGTTACTCAGTCTTTCCTCAAATGGGAGATGCTCCAGGCCCTTTAATAATTTTTGTGGCCCTCCGCTGGATTCCTTCCAGATGATGAGATCTGGAAGCCAGAACTGGACACAGTATTTTAATGTGGCCCCACTAGGGCAGAGTAGAGGGGGAGGATAACCTCCCTTGACATGCTGGCCACACTCTTTTTAATGCACCCTACAACACCATTGGCCTCCTTGGCCATGTTTGGGGGCCTTGTTGATGTAAGCATCCTCATTCCATGTATGTTCTGTCAGGAATTTCTGTCATCATCATGGCTGATTGGTCCCCAGCATAACGTCTACTCTTTATATGGAACTAATGAGAGTTAACAAGATTATTCACTATTCTTGTAATGAATCAAATCCTTCCCTTCTAACCAAATCACTACTAATTACTTCAACTACTAATAGCTACCCAGAACAAACTAAGAATTAAGAAGGTGATTCATTCTAATCACCATTTTGCCAATACTGCCAATAAGGTTACTGCTAGGATGCTAATGTGGGCATTTTTCTTTAGGATATAGATAAATATTGTTAACTTACTTTACATCTCTCAGATAACTAGACTCCTAATTGGTTTAGGTCTGATTGACATTTGCAATCTAAAAGAAAAAAAAAGATTAGAGGATGCTACTTTGCACTACTGGTAAACTGAATTTGATTGCACAGGATAGTATGCTTGCTTCCAATCTTGGTATATGAACTCACTTCTAAACATGATCTTATAAGAGAACAGTCACATTGCATAACATTACATAACAGGGATGTTTGAAAATATTGCATAAAGTTATCAGGGGAAGACAGCATTTTTTATCACAAATCTAGGCATGCAGTTACACTTCAAAAAGGCAACAGACTTTAAAAGCTAGTGTTACATATGTAATTCTCTTTGTTTTTACAAACGTGCAACTAGTCTGGCAATATAAGGAAAGCTGATAGTACAATAATAAGTCTCACTTCGAACTGAGGTCCCTCAGACAGTAGCAGACTCACACTGACAAACCAAAAGTCTCTACTTCTAATTTTGATATTGTTACTTTGCATCCTTCTAAACAGCACTTCAGCCAATGACTTCACAAGTCACTTCTAATATTTGAAAATCATTTTTCTCCTTAAGTTTAAGGCAGAGCTCTATAAAAACTCCAGTAACATAAGTTCTCAGCCACAATTCAAAGAGAAAAAATATTTTTCTTTCTTAAGTGCTATAATTTTAAAACTAAAAGGTACTCTCAAGCAAAACTCAACACACATATCTTTGCATGAAGCTAAGAGGACACTTCCAGAACAGATGTAATTTAGCAGCTTATAGCTGAGTATAAGCAGTGACTGCATATTAGAAGCAAGATTTACAACACGGTTAAACACTTAGGAAAAAGCATTTAACTTTTGAAACAATCCAAACTTTCATTGAAAAATGTGAATATCTATTTAATTTACAGCTAGAGACAAAGTCTTACTATGCAACTTAACTAACATAATTAAGCAAATCTAATTAAGGAGATTTATCTATGGGCACCATATTACCTTAACAAAAGTATCACCTGTTATAACATATTCTGCAGTTCATATCGGGATACATTTTGCACTGTCCATCCATTTAGTTTTCTTGGTTTACTCTCATTTCTTGAACGTGCTTCAATCAGTTCTCAATTAATAGACTTTCTTTTTCTCCCCAAGTAAGTAGAGTGTATTTCATTGACATATTATGATTAGTACGTAAGACTGGTTTTGTTTGCTGAAGTTCACCATCTTCCTTACCTCAGTATTTTGTTTTCTATTCTCTAGAACCATACTCTCTCTGAGATTACGAGTTTGTTTCAGAAAGATTAATATGTAATTTAATTCACTTTATGTAATGAACCTAATTGATCAAACCATGTAGATAATTCCTTCTTTATAATGACAGAATTTATAAAGACGTGCAGTTGTTTGTGAAGTTTTTTTAGCAGAAACCTATTAATTGATATGAACAATGATTTTCTCTGAAAAATGAATAGTAATTTAAAATGTACCTTTAAACACTGCTATTTTATTAACTTGTTCAGTTAAAGTTACATTAATCTTTAACCATAGTTAATTTTCATATATTATTTTTGATTGATATATTTTTATGCAAAAATTTATTGCAACTAAATGAGAGATTTCAATATTTTTCACATTTTGAACCTATGTCATTATTTCTTATTTGAATAGTTCCAGCATTTCCCCTCACTGAAATCAACATAACTATTAAAGAGTACCAAGCAGGTACGTCAGTCTGTTAAAATAGGGAAATAATTCTTATCATGTATCAGGTTCTTTGGATTTCATTCTCCTCTCATCTACTGATTAGTACTACAAACAATAACTCATATTGTTTCCAGTTAGCTGCCAGTTGCTGAATGGGATTTAGTTACACGGAGCTTAAATTATCAAGATGGCCTTTAGTAGGATATTCCCATCAAATAAAAATGGAGTAAAAAGTTTTACTCCAGGCAATCAGGCTTATAAGTAACAGCACATTAACCTGAAATATCTTTTCATACCACAAATAGATGTATGCAATAACTCTTCCTTTAGTTTTATAATTATCAATGACCTCACTGAGTACCGCAGAACAATCCAGCTCCAGAGGCATTTTTTATTTGCAAAAATGTTTACATAATAGGCCACAAAATACAAAACATTAAAAAAACCCTTAAGCAGTAATTAGCCACTGCAAAACTGTTCTCTCTTATCCACAGCAAACAGCAGAACACAACAACCCTTCATAAAATAATGTTAAATTTTCTAACCTTAAACACATGCCACTATTTTCTGAAGTTCACCAGGCTGTCAGATTAGAGGATTTCATCGTAGCTTTTACAGAAATGATTTTTAAAAGGAAAAAAAAAAAAACATTTCCAAATCAACGGTACACCTATACTACACTCAGTAGAGGCAGTGTGTGGAAAAAGTGAAGAAGATAGATTAAAAAAAGCGCTTCCAAGGTACAGAACAATATAAAATTAGTTGCTCTCACTAGTAGATAGAATTTGCATTTATTGAGCTAACAGTTACAGCTTAAGACACTATTTTCCTACAGCTGTTTTGTTATTCTCTCTTTGCCTAAAGTCATTAGTCCACAATGTTTGGCAGAGTGGACAAATTTTTGTTCTTTCCTACTCCCTAGAGCTTCTTTTGTAGCTGATAAATCTGCACCAGCCCTTCCTTTTGCCCTTCACATCTGTGGCCAAACTGGACTTCTGCTTCCTTAAGCCCTTCCTTGCACATTAAGACACTCTGATCGTGTTCCTCCTGGGTCACCTGTCCCCGATTCCAGCTCTCTTCCTTTTTCATCAGGAGCTCCTTGTTAACCGCTATCAGATTTGCTTGATTTCCAGCACATTGGGATGGACTGTGCTTGAACTCAAGGCAACAATCCCTCCAGTGATACCCAACTGCTGACTAGAGCAAGCAGCTGGGGAGAACTTCTCAACTGGTTCTGCTGCTCTGCTTGAGGACAGCAGCCTCTGGCAGAAGTGCACTACAGGCAGCAATATCATAACAGCCACAGTAAGGCTGGCTAGATCTCATCTGTCAGAGCCTGAAATGAGTCTAAAACTCAAGCTGGACATAAAAGCAAGCCTATTTTATTTTGCACTGAAATGACTTGGCATGTAAGTAGTTACAATTAGACAAATTAACAGAAATGGAAGCAGTAAAGGAGTCTTAAGCTCTACAGTTATGTTGCAAGTGAGCACTTTGTAAGAACTAATTAATTACATATAATTTACTTACCTAACAACTAAATCAAACTAAGATGAAAAGCAACTTGCGAAAAGAACAAACGCATATGTCAACAATACAAAATGGGAGTTGCATAGAAATATTACATGTAAAACCTCACTGAACAAAAAGCTCTACAGTAGTTAGTACAGCGAAAGGAAACACCTAAAAAAGTACCCAAGATGGAAACACTAAGGTGTGTTTCCACCAATGGTCAACATTTAATTTTTTTCTAAAGCTTTTCCTCTGAACTACTGTTTTCATGTCTGTCAGCAAAGTTCTATTGGTTTGTAAACAGAGGAGTACTTCCGAGTCCATAGAAAAAGAATATAGCCTGAGAACCAGAAGCTGCACTATATTAAAAAATAGGCAGAGTAGAAACCCCAGCAAGGCAGATGAAGTAAATGCTTACTCTGAAAAGATGGATAAACTACTCCATCTTAGATTATCAAGATTTCAGTAGTTTAACAAAAGAGGTACTGCAGTAGTAAAATCACAATTCAACTCCCAGCATAACTGCAAGAATGATAATTTACAGCAAACAGCTATCAGAAGTAACACTGATTAACGCACATGAAGCAAAACATTCTGCTCGGAGGAAAATGAACAGAATTTGTACACACTGCACTGCTGCAATGGTGACTGCCTGGTTCCATCTCCACTACAGGTGATGCTACGTATACTAAAAGGAAGATAGTTCTGCATGCACCAAATCTTCCGTTGCATTTTGTCATGACAAGAGGAAAACTAACAAAATTCAGCTGTGACATTTAAGAACATTAAATGTGTAAGTTAACTGCGTAAGTGATAAATGGATATGAATAAACATAATTGAGACAGATGGGCAAGTTGCCAAATATTAATAAAGATATGACGAATCTAACTTTGAACAGTCGTTTCAACCACTCTAGGGACAAGTATTAATTATTAGATCTTTAAAACATCAAAAACAAATTTTGTATATTCCACCAATTCTAGTCTTCTTAGTTCACTTAAAAGCAATTCTAGTTAGAATGATCTATTAAGACAACACAGTTTTTTTTAAGATAACTGTATTTGTTTTGTTCCCTCTAGATTGCTACCAGCACATTTTTAACTCATATAATCAGTATAAGTGATCAATGCAACATCACAAACTTGTCATTTTCTTTTTCAGTGAAACAGAAATAGAGCCACAAAGGTTAACTTCACAGAAAAGTATTAGTCTGCTGCATTAAAGAACAAAGATAGGAGACAGTTATTTATAGAACACTGTTCACCATTATCCCTTTCAAATTCTACAGAAGGCTAAATATTGATGCATGCCCAAGTCACCTTTTCCCTTCTTTGGTGTTAACAAGTAGGAGTGAGTTTTTGATGCTCTCAATTTGTCAAGATCAGGTGAACTGAATGGTTTTACAGAGTACACTATTCCAACTCCTTCAGGGGCTATAAAACCACATTAAACTCTGCTTGTTATTAATAATTCATTGCACCTTCTGTAGTTCACTACAGGGGCATCACTCTTAGGGTATCATTCTTATTGAAATAACTTCACAGGGAAGGCAGATAAACAGTGTTACCATCACAATGAGAATAAGCCTACCATGAACCCTAGAAAACTGAAAGCTCTACAGAACTTTTTTTTTTTTAATGCGATTCCCAGACTAAATTCAGCATTCTACACCCCTTCCTAAAAACCTGATATTAACAATTTGATGCATCAGTAAAATAAAAAATTACTTCTATCTACTAAGATTTGGCATTCTCTGCAAATTTGAACTGTCAAATTTCTACACGTTCAGCTATACTGCAAATGTATTCATGCTTTCATTATTCTGACAGATCTCTTTACAATAGTATTTTACTTCAATTATGTCAAAGTATATAGTATAGTATATAGTATAAGTTTACTTCAATTATAAGCAAAGTATATCTCGTGAAACATAACTATGACACAAAATACTATGATTTGGAATTGCAACATTTTTTAATGTAGTTAAAAAATACCTATGACTAGATCAGTTAATATCATCATTTACTACACATAAATAAAGAACAAGTGACTTTTTTTTTCATGGTTACTGACTAGATGGCTCATACAGAATTGTCACGTATTTTTCACATATTTGACTACAATGCATATAACAGTAAATAGAAGGAAAGAAAAAAGTGAGAAAGAACTATGTTCTGCATAAGCACATTTAAGATGGGACTGGAGACAAATGATGTTTAATTTACCCAAAGGAGCAAATTTTGCTTTGATGTATCAGGACAATACCATGGCGGGGGTGGGGAGGAAGTTGTGGAGGAAGTTGTGGAGGGACAAGAGAATGAAAAAAAAAAAAAAGAAAAAAAAAATCAAGTAAACCACCAGATTTATATTTACAGAATTAAAGGAAAGCAAGTCCATTTCAAAATAATAGTCTGCTGAGTACAGTAAGTTATGCAAGAATTTACAGAAAAGTACTATCAAATGTTTTGTCTTCCAGCCCTAAATAGTATTTTCTTAAAAAGAATCTGCTAGTCTGTTAACTTTATATTTAACTTCTGCAAGCAATAATGTTACTTAATGTGTGCTTTATGTCACCTTTAACACAGGTGTTAAGGAGGAAACGAAGACAGATATGCTTGAATTCAACTGGCTTGGACAAAAATTAATCTCAAGCATGAAAGGAATGGTTTGTGTACGTTCAGCTTTATTACAACCCACATCTGTGTTTGCTTTTATTTACACAGAGGTGGTAGAAATTGTTTAATACAAATATTCTTCATTGGTATTTAATTTGCTGTTGTTTTGAAGTAACTCCAAATGGACAATACAATCCTATCTTGTCCACACCCACAGATAGGAACTGGGGGAAAAAAAAGAAAAAAGTATGTCCTGCTTGAAGGACCGAGGAGGAGACAAATCTGTATCACTTGTCAATCATCAAACATGTAAAACGAACATTTGGATAATTTAATTCTCCAAGGAAGGATAAAAAGAAGAAAAGCCTTAAGTTAAAGAAAAAAGAAGTAGATAACCAATTACTTAAAATACTGAAGTACACATTAAAGAAGCTTTTATTTAGAAATTTTTAACTGAGACAGTTTGAGGAACAGACAAAAATCCCATGAAAATATCATTAATATTGTACCTCCATCCAGTACAAGAGATTGTAGTTTCTGAGCAATCTGAGTTCCACTAATCTTTTTAACAAAAAATATTTAGAAAAAAACTTGGACTTTGTCAATAGCAAAATATAGAACACCAAATGATACTAAATTCAAAGGAAAAACAGAGACCTGCCTGCTATCCAAAAAAGTCACAGATTAATATCCTCATATGAGGCTACTTTCATACAAAATTAAAATCCTAAGCTGCCATGAAAGGACGGCAGCTTAATCATTTAAATAAAGATCTAGTAGATAAAGACCACTAAGCACTCAAAGTGGTCAACATTGCTAATTTTATGTCAAATGTCAGATCCTGGTAAACCTCCACATGGAACTCATCCAGACCATCACCACCTTATTTAGGTGAGACAAAAGAACAGTCACAATGGCAGCCTGTAGAACAGTGCTGGAAGTAGGAAAAAGCAGGAAGAGGAACGTTTACTTCTTATTTCTGTAAAAAACGTCTCTATCAAAGCAGTATGAATGGTTTTGAGGGAAGGGAATCCAGGAAAGCACCAGAAAGGAAAACACGTCACCTCCAGATAAGGGTAGAACTCTCCTTCCCAAATCCGAAGAATTTCACCATACAGAACCATGAATAGGGAAACTGCATTTTCAGTAGCTGTACCTAAAATAATAAAATTCTTCCCTCCTACTTTTCACCTCCAGCAAGCAGTTTCAACTCATCTCCACATCTAGGTTTAAATAAACTTTGTTCTGATGAACTGGCTCACCTTTCCTCACTGTAATTTTCAAGATACCTAGGTCTGAATTTGTGGAGAATTAGGTACGAGATTGAAAAATCTCCAGTTAAGAAATAAGTTATTAGTGAATGGTTTGCTGTAAATTTTACCTAATTTCCAGCACTGGTGAATGCTAGAAGGGCAAAGACTTTGAGGTACATGAGACTAAGGAGTTTTATTACTATGCTTTGGACATACAAGGAGAAAGGAGACTGTCTTCATCGTTCTTATCAGCACTAGGTGAATACATTATCCACATACTTGCAAAGGCAAAATTTAACAAACCATTTCTGATTATGTTGGAAAAAAACAAGAAGAGCCAGTCTTTTAGGTATAGAGATGCAGCGAGTAGATACCCATAATTTCATTTTGATAAAATGAACAAAGAAAACAAACATTTCTTGATTTTGTATTTGAACCCCCACCCCCTCCATTTGCACAAATGGCAAAATCAATAGAGATTCCACCTGTGTACACAGCCCTTTGTCCTCAAAGGACTGCCTAATCATATTCATGTCTAGAAATGAAGTAAGATTTCAAAACCTGTATTCACATAAAATCAACTATTTGAATTTTGTGTGTTGTGATTGCATCTTAAATTGGTTTACAGCAGGCAGTCTTCTTTCTCTTAGCTCAGGAAACTGATTAGATGATCAGTTCTAAAATAACGTATTTAAAAAGAAATGAGAGTTAACACCACATACTTATTTCATATAGTAGCACACAAAGATTTCTCAGCTCCTAAATGGAATTATAGCAATTGTTCCTCTGTTACCCACAAGAATTCCTTACATTTTCCAGTATTACTAATATTGAAATGCTAATTTCTTAATATTGATAAAACAGGAATGGTAAACATTTTTCAAATGCCGTTGGTGTTCGATTAAAGTACAAAAGAAATCAACAAAACGCTCTACAAAAGTAGAGTGCTCTACGAGAAATATTTCAAGCCTGTACTGAATCTAAGTTATATCACATGCAAGAGTCACATAGTGCTGTTTGAAGCTTAGCTGACATTTGTAATGTGAAGCACTACATATGTGAGAAGAAAGGAATCAAATTACAATTTAATTCTAATGGAAACTGTTAAAAGTACTGTAAAAGAAACTTTTCAGCTTCATCTGCTATTTTATTGTGTACAATGAGGGCAATCAGCACGATGAGTAGAATATGGAAAAAAAAATTTAAAAATTCAAAACATTAGTTATTAGCCTTCTTTAAAATTTACAGAGTCTAATTCACAAAACAGCTTGCTATGTTATCTGGTTAAAAAGGTTAACCATGTTAACACACAGCAGCTGTTCACTGATATGATACACTGTTTGATTAACTATAAGATATTTAATACAATATTAAGTACCTGATACTTATTTTTAAATGCTTATTCTTAAAAAATAATTTAATCCAGAGATTAATTCAGAGATGCACTTTTATAACATTCAGGAAGACCGGCACGCAAAACACACACATATTGACCCACATTAAGTACATGTAACTCTCAGTAATTCTCAAATATGAATGGGAGAAGAAAGTTACAGATTGAAGCATCAGTCCTTCAAATTCAAACTGCACATGTAAACTCTCAGGGCAATGCAGGGATCAGCTGCGTGACCCCACCTGTGTTCTAGTACAGGTTACTCATGTCCTGTATTTGTCCATGGAACAACTAAGGCGTGAGAAATGGCTTCTGAAGTGCCTTTGCTAAGCTTCAGATGTTTAGCAGAACTGATGTGGCCAAAGCCCCATGCTACGCTTAAAAATACTGAGTTTTAATGTTCTTTCAGAGTAGCATTCAGTACTTTTATAAGCTCCAATGCATTTTCATTTTACCTGGATGGGGAAAAAAAAAAAAAAACAATAGAGAACAGCAGGAAAGCAGCTATTCTAAGAAAGGAAGGCATAAAATGTAAACATAATAAAATAAAGAAGCAAATGAAGAAACCCTTCTTTTCCTTTATTAGAAATATGGGAAACAGATTGTGCTCATCTTGCTTAGGGCCAAGATCTGCATTGTGTGGAATTCAGCCAGGCTCTGCCACACAGCACACTCAGTAGTTTTGCTGTGTTAAAGAGTAAACCAGATGGGACATTTGCTTCCGACAAGATAATTCTAATGGAAACTGTTAAAAGTACTGTAAAAGAAACTTTTCAGCTTCATCTGCTATTTTATTGTGTACAATGAGGGCAATCAGCACGATGAGTAGAATATGGAAAAAAAAAATTCAAAACATTAGTTATTAGCCTTCTTTAAAATTTCTCTCTCTCTCAGTTCCACGTGTTTACATAAAGGACACACGAGCCTAAAGCTAGGTATGCTACTAATATGAGTGCAGAGTTAATATCAGTAAAATACTTGCAGATTATGTAAAGTCGATAAGTCAAAATACTCTACTTAAAGGTGAGCCTGTACAGTCATATAGCTCCAAGCATGTCAACAGATTGGTACACCTGGGGCCTGGTGAAACTGTAATAGACAGTCTTTTTGTTCAAATCAACATCTCAAGTTCTTAAGAGAGTCCTACAGTTTCCAGATGAGCTTTGAAATCTTAAAGAAAAAATGAGATTAGGTGTAGCTCCTGCTCTTGATGTACTCTTGTAAACCTAAGAATTATGTCCTGACTGTGCTAGAGCAAAATGAGTAGTTCTGTTTTTTTGACGTAGTTTGTTTTGGTTTTAAATCAAAAACTGTTCCTGGCAACAAACAGCTTTGGCTGAAACAAATTTATCCCATGTATTTCAGACACATACTGAGCCTAACGCTTCTAAGAAAGTGGGTCAGTTAGCATAATGAGACAGGCTCATGCTTCAGTCAAAGCAACATTGCTAGACTAGGCAGTTTGGCAAGTAGAGGTAAGTACAACTAAAAGTTTGCTCTTGCAGTGGGCAATATTTATACATTTTAATCTTGCTCTCTCAGCCTAAAAACTGCTCTAAGCTCACTTTTGTTCACGAGGAACTGGCTTACACCAGACTTAGATGTTCTTTATAAACATTCTTTGACTTTGTCCTGTCATGTTTCTTCAATCAGCTGCAGAGCAGACCATAATGAAATTGATATGATTGGATAAAGAAAATCAATTTTTTTCAACATGTAGTTTCAGTAATCTGATTACTGAAGCTTTTAGTAATAGTGTAATTACTTTGAAGTTTTGAACATATGTTTCCACTGAGAGTATTCCACTGAGGACACTGTATTAGAAAAGGGAAGAAACGCAAACAAATGTACCAAAAATACTACAGCTCATAAAAAAAACAATTGAAAGGAGAACCATATGTCAGAAACATAATATGATGTCCAATATGAACCACTCTCATTTTCGTCATTCACAATTCCTTTATTTAACAGCAATGAGCAAATTGGAAAATACTTTTTCCATGACTTGAAAGGATATCACCAGAAATTTAAAGATAGGCATATTTTAAAAAGGAAAAACTATACAAAAAATGAATAAGATAGAAAGCAACTGAACACTGTTCTTTGAATTTTGAAGGGAAAATTCAGTGAGAGCTATTGTTTCCACTGATGGAAAAGCTGGCTTAGAGAAACAGCTCATGTGGTAGTCATGAAAAGCCCAGATATTACCATTCCTTGTGATTCATATTCTTTGGAAGTTAACTAAGTATCCTTAGCTCCTCACACTGAAAGTTATTAAATCTGATATATTAGATCTGACACAAGACAGTTCCATTTTCTAGATTTACCAGTAAAAAAAAAAAAAAAAAAATCAATGAACTAAGGAGGCAAACTAACCACTTAACAAAACATTTAGAAACATTAAACAGAAGATGCCGAAAACAGCACATATAATAGAAGAACACAAAAAAAAAAACACCCAAAGAAACCGAACTACTGGAACGACAGCATCATTAAGAATAGCTTTACACTTACAGAGAAAAACAGGGACAAGTAAGGCCAGCCATATCTTCTTGTTTGTGAAAAAAACAAGGTTTGCTTTTTTCACTAAAGATTTACAGATATAAATTAATTTGTTTCAGCGCTCATCTGTGTCATCACAAGCAAACAGCATTATAACAACCCTATTCTTTTAATGTAATACACCAATAAAACTTAAGAATTTTGTAATAACATAAATAAGACTTCACATAGCAAAGTGAATAATGATGGCTGAGCCTTGTAACAACAGATGTATTATTCATACAATTATTCATACTGCACAAATAACATGGCACAACCAATACCTTCTGATGGCAACTGCTCTCTAAGAAACTGTGCTTTCATTTCCTGCATATTAATATGATAACCTTGCTGTCGTTTAAACTGCCATGGAATGACAAGCTCGTTCCTCAATTAGCAACTTCATTCATTTTTACCAGTTTCTGCACCTCTTAAACAATATTTCAAATCAATGTCTAAACGCTTTTCCTTCATATAATCAAATCAGGATTGCATACGCTCTCAGTCAGAGGGTTTAGGCTTAGAGCTTAGAGGCAAAAGACAAACTGACCATAAGTGACATTCCGAAATCATGGAACACAAAAAAGCAAGATTTGTGCTAGATTTTTTTCCTGGGTCAAACATTAACAGTGCTAGTATAGGCATGAAAACGCTTATTGAGAAAAGTGATGCAACATAAAAAGTTACTGCTCAGAGATGGTTGAGAATAATCAGGCAGGCTTCACTCTGCTTCCAAAAGTACAAAACAGCATTCTAATTTTTTTCCATCATGTCCAATATCAGGAATAAAACAGACAAGAGGGTTCTGGGAGACTTTTCAGTTGTTGTGTAGCATCATCCACCTTTCCACTCCTTTGTACTGATCAAAATAAATACAAAGGAGCTAGGTGAGCCTTACGCAGAAAAGTTGTTAAAGATTTTAAAGATAATACTTTATCATATTAAAATTTATCTACTTAGGAGGTAAGTCCTCAGAAATACAAACACTTGTGAGATGCAACACTGAAGAACAGAAGATAGAACACATTATTAAATAATTGACAATCATATAACTAAAGCCTGTCTTGTAATAATCTGCAAAGACCAAACTTGAGAGTGGAACTCTTGGAATTCTGAGTATATAGCTGTATATTTCCAACATTTCCATTTTTACTTCTTTTAATGGAAAACTTCATATATCACTGGTTATATTTTGTATTAGCTGTTGATTTTCACTACAATACTTATGTAAGGTGTATCACATACACAAAAAAAACCCAATAAATAATCAAACTGATTGAAGAGAATGAAATATATCTCTTTTGCCTATTTGACAAAATAATAACAGAGTTTGCACTAATGGCTGTACTTTCCCTTGGGCTTCTACTAAATATAAGAACTTGTAAAACCTGCACCATTGCTAGTATTGTTTTTTGCTTCTGTTGCCTGATCACTTACACAACTGACAGTCCCGTGATACAGAGCATCCTAGTACGATAAATTTACTTCAGTAAATAGGGATATAAATAGGGATACAGGTGTTTCAAATTGGGAAAGTTATTCCAGTTCTTGAAATGCTATCAAAACTGAATCCGCTAAGAGCTTTGGATTACAATGCATCTAAAACAAATACATTACTTTGGCAGATTGTCTTAAGCATAAGCATTTGTTGTTACTCATTACAAAATACTACATTATTTCCATATTTTGCTACAGTGGGCCTTTTTTCTAATTATTTGTGGTTAGAAATGGAACTTGGAACTCTTAGTTCTCTTATCTAGGATAGGTTGGGCCAAATATTTTGGCAATAGATACTGTATGTAACTTGGTATGCAAGAATTTCTCCTTCCTGCTCCAGATGTTGTTTTCAGTTTGTCATGGTCACTTTGACAAATTGGTAAGAGAGGGATTTAAATATAATCCTGTTTTACGTTGTCTTGTGTGCAAAGGACTGCAAAATCCTTGTTCAGCTCTGAATATGTTCCTGACAATACTAGAAGCTGAGAATACTTCACAATAACTGAGGGTGAAGATACGAAAGAAGAACTACATAGCAAAAATGGAACAAAACAATTTTAGCAGGGTGCTTTTTGATCTATCTCCTGCACATCCCACTTATCTTGAGCTGACTTTGGTTTTCACTGGGCACTTCTGTGAGAACGAAATCCAGCAACAATGGACAGGGTTTTTTGGCACAATAATAAGTTTGATTAGTTCAAGGGTCAAATTACTAATATGTCAGTAAGAGGAGTGAGGCAGGATGCACAGATAGCAGTGGAGCCTCTGAGGGAAGAGCAAGGAAAAAAGAAACGGGAACAATTTCTTTCAATCACCAATTTGACTAGATCAGAAGTCCCACAACTCTACTACAACAAACATTTAGCACAACACAGAAGCAGATCTTAAATTAACACACATACATATCTACCCACTCATAATTCCATTTTCACATATATTACTAGTAACTAGATAATGCAGAGAAGGGTAGAGATCCTGGTCAGAGGAAACAACTAGAAGATAACATGATATTCTGTCTTTATGGACTTAGCTAAAAGACTCAGAAAACTGCATCAGGACATCCATAGCCACTGCTTTATTAGTCTTAATGTGTAATATTTTAATGTGTAAGATATTACATTACTGTTATTTCTTTTGTGGGCACTTAAAAAACAGAACATCTTCGGGAAGTCTTTGTCTAGTTCTTGTCAATCCACACAGAATTTCTTCTATCATCTTCAAAAATAACGCTAGTGTATTTTCCTACTGACTAATGTCATGTTATTCAAAGCTTACTTAAAGCGGCCCCCAGGCTTGATAAAATCCTCATATTTAAGTGACAATTTATCTTTTCAAGCAAATAAATAGTAAAGAAAATTGAACATAAGACCTACTGTTAGTCTACCACTTACATTTTCTCTCCATAAGAAATGACTACTCTTCAGCAGTTAAGAAAATTATTAGGAAACCTAGAATTAGTCAATGAATGACTAATAATTTAAGTCAACTAAAACGCCATTTCATATGTAACATCTTAATCATGAAGCATGTTATCAGTTCAATTAGTTCCTGGCTTAGAAAAACAGAGTCTTTGTTTCTAAAAGTATACTTAAATACAACATTCTCACTATTTCATCATGACTACATTATTACTTAACATTATTTTCTCTTATTTTAGTGGTAGGAAAAAATTATCTTAAAATTATTTTCAACAACCATTCCAAGATAACAATAACTTGCATGCAAGCTAGCTGCAAACTCACTGTGGAATAAATTTCTAAAATACTTAAGGCCGTATTGATATTCTTTGTGTGTCCTGACAAAACCTCTCCAACATTTTGACACAGCACTGTCTATAATGGTACACAGCAAATTACAATATATTATTTTTTTAAATTAGAATTTTCCTCCAAAAAAAAAAAAAAAACCAATGCCCATAGTTGTTTCATATTTCTGTGGAGGAGATTTTAACTCATGCTGTCCTGCAAAACTTCTTCCTGGATTAGCCTTTAATGGGATTACATAGGAAACAATTTTAAAGTGACAGTATCAGCCACATTTGGACACACATGGTGGTTAAAAGGTAGGTGTTTTTTTCTAAGTTGTGCAGTTCTCTTTAATCACACACTTGAAGAACAAAAGAATATTCACGACATAACAGGGAAAGCTCTAGAAATCAGCATGGTTAGTTCTGTCTAGGGTACCCAACAGCTGCAAAGCAGCCCTTCGGTAAAGTTGTTCTCAACCACTGCTCCATGTTGAAACAGCAGCACTGCTGATCAGTAAAAAAAAGTCTATAAGAAATCACCAACAGACTCTATCCCAACATCAGCCATTAATCATGAAAATGTGCTCTCAAGGCATTAGCCAGCCTGGCACTACAGAAATGAGAGGAAAAGCAGTGGTGGCAACTCCAGCTTGCATTCATCAGGCCTCTAGGCTGATCACTTTTTTCCTCATTGGACACGATTTACTATTAAACCCCTGTTTTCTGAATTTTAAAGCAGTGCAGCTAATAACACTTTGAATTCTCACCAATACATAGGTATTTCCACTGTGCTTCCACTGAAGTATGAGAAGCCACTAAGCAAATGTGTACACGGAAAAAAAAAAAAAATCCGTGGGGAGGAAAACAAAAAAGATGCTAATTTTGAAATAGGACATGAAGTCACATGAGCTTAAGGTAAATGCTAGTACAAAAGCTGCCCAGAGAAATGGTTTCATTATAGCAAGCTCCCTTAAGAACTGACAGGAGACAACAAAGCACAACACCTCTCAAGTAGCAGATATTCTGCTCATGTGACTTGAACCACTATTGCAAATATAGAAGGAAAACATAAAACATAAATACATATGCTTATTTTGAAGGCCTCTCGCAAGGAATAATCTCTTACTGAAAATAAGCACATTTTTATTATATTGTTATATATTTGTTTTACAAGTAAAATGTTAGCATTTAAAAACGTATCTGTAAGCAAATCTTTCTGTGGAAACCTCGGGAAGAGTATGCAATGCCAAGCAGGAGGAGAAGTCATATGGAGACTGTTAAGAGTCAGTGACGTAAGTCAATGGTTTAGCCCCTTCTGGAATGATACAAGCTATAGAATTAAAAACCTTCCTCAGCAAAAAACCTTGAAAAACTTCATAGGGGAAAGAAAAAAAAAAAAGAGAGAGACTTAGAGTAGAAGGAATTTAAATGCTCACCTGTTTCACCAGGGAATGAAAAAAAAAAAAAAAAACCTGAATATGAGAAAAATATGATAGAATATTTAGAATAGCAATACTAAGATGGTGATCAGGTTTGTTCTCCATATGCCATGGCACAACTGCAAAGTGATATTAAATGAAAGCAAGAGATAGGAAATTAAAAATTAATTAAAGGAATTAATTGGCATGCATTGCACAACTGTCCTGTCTTGCTCACAGTGGACATGTGCACATCAAGCATTTCCAGAGAAACGAGAATAACACATTTTTGGAAAATACATTATACACCTCATAATATAATTCTTTAAGCATTCAGATTAAAAAGTGTTGGCACAGATTACAACGTTTTCCTCTTTCCTTCCTAGTCCCATTTTTGCCATAGTACTCCTAACTACTATGTGCTTTGAGGAAACTTTTCAGAGGGCAGAGCGTTGGACTAGATCACTACAAGAGATACTGTGAAAGCAACTCTTGTATTTACAGAGTTTTTAGGGGGCGTCTGAACATTTGTGCGTGTTTTGTTTTTACTTTCTTCATTAAAACAAAAGGTTGCTGCTTAAATCACTTAAGGCAGCAACTCACATAAGGCAGTGTTTATAAAGTTGCAGCTAACTGGGGAGTATAGTTCACAATCAATATTCAGAAACATTTGTCTGCCACAAAGCAACAATTCCTCAGTCACGTAAAGAGTGTCTGTATACACAGTGAGCAAATAATAACATTTTGCTGCGAAGGCTAAAGGTGCGAACTTCATAACCATAAGGGTATTACCTCAAAGTTCTCAAAAGCAAACACTGCAGTTCTGTAAACACACATTTTATACACTATAGCAAGGCAACAAATCAGCGGAGGAGATAACATTAAAATTGATATGGTGGACTACGTGATCTCCTGTGCTTTCCTTAAGCAAAGCATGTTGCCATGTCATTCTTTTCTTTTTATACAGTCTCTTTTATACTAGGGGGAAAGAAAAGTCCAACCCAAGTAAGGTTATAGGAACTGCAGGGACCACCTACATAAATATGTACCGAGACTGAAAATACCACATAAACGTCTTAACTTTCTTCCAAGCGTTTGCAAAATCAATGGAAAATAAGACCCCAAGAACAAATATTGCTATGAAAATAACACGCCTAGTCAAAAGATCTGAAAGAATCTTTGCAGAGACACTTTAGTGATGTTTGACTTTTCAGTACGAGTGTTTTTTGAACACAGACAGCATGCATTTCCAACAGATCGCGCACGAAGCTGACAACAGCCACAACGAACAGCGAGGCTAAGGCAGGGCGCCTGAGGAAGCGGCCTGCAGGAACGCAGCGCGCGGGCGGACTCGGCAGTTCCGCGGCAGGGCGCAGCTCAGGCAGAAGCGCGCTGCTTCGCGCGAGGTGCAGCAGCAGCAGCAGCAGGCGGCTGCGGAGCCCCTCAAGGACCGAACGGCCAAGCTCCCAACTTGCATGAGGACTAACTCGCTTCTTTCTCATATCACTGCCGGCAAGCACCATGTCAGGCCAGCCAGGTTCGTGAATCCCACAAGGTTTGCCCAGCAGTATTTACGTGGATATAGTGGAGAGGAATAACAATTAATTAAAATCGACTCTGGTAGCAAGCCCTGAACGCGCTGTCACTGAGTTCCCCTCAGCAGAGAGGCAGACGAAGGCAGGGCAGAGCAGGGCAGAACAGAGAAGAGCAGCGCTGGCTGCCCACACCGTGACCCCGTGCCCTACGCGCTATAACCGCTGTGACCGCTCCCGCACCGCTAACAGCGGGCACCCACCCACCGAGGCGGATGCGACCGCGAAGAGCCAGCCCACGTCTCCCCCGTGGAGCCGGCACCTGCCGCAGAGGCAGCGATGCGGGCAGGAAAGGGCGGATCAGCATCCGGGCTCTCGGCAGGGGCGCGCTCACTCACCTATCATGGCGGCCGGGAGAGGAGGAGAGAAATGGAGAGAGGAGGAGGAGGAGGAGGGGGCGCGGGCGCGCGCACGCTCCCGCTCCAGGCACTGGAACGCTCCGGCCGCGAGCACCCGTCCGACGCGAGCGGTGGGAGGAGGAAGTACAGCCGGCGGCGAACTGCGCGTGCGCCGCGGGGCTCCCTGGGTAACGTAGTTCTCGCGTTCTCCCATCGCCTCACGTCTTTCCCCAGCTGGACGCACGCACACACACACGCGCGCGCGTTTTTAACTGATTTCTGATAACTGCTGCCGCGTGGCGCGGCGTCCCGCCGGTTTCTCGTGCACCCGCTCGTGGGTCGCGTGCCGTTCTTCTTGCCGCCGTTGGGGCTCCTCCGGCGCTCCCCCGCCCGGCAGCGCGGCGGTTGTTGACGCGTTGCCTAGCGACGGGCGTGCGGCCCGGCCGTCGGTGCAGGGGTGAGGGGGAACGACCGGGGCGAGCGGCGGAGAAGTGGAGGCTGCGAGGAGAGCAGGACGAGCCGGGAGCCGGGGGGGGGGGAGGACGGCGGCTCGATGGAGCGGGAGGAGGACGAGCGCGGCGGTGCCGCTTTCTGAGGGGTGCGCGGGAGGGCTCGGTGCTCAGGTAGCTGACGGGCTGCCCGTTGTTGTTTGCTTGTGCTTTTGCAGTCCGCGTGCCGATTCTCGCCCGCTGCGGGGAGATGGTAGTGGAGGAAGCGGGCTGCGGCCCCGCCAAGCCCGCGGGGAACAGGCGTCCCCAGAAGCAGGAGCCGTTGGGACACGTGAAGAAAAGCAAGCAGCAGGTCTCGGACGGCTTCACTGTGAAAGCCATGATGAAAAACACAGTGGTACGTTTGCGGCTAGTGTAGTGGTGTTAAGTAGCGTCCTCAAACGTGTCCTCCGAGCGGGGAGTGAAGCCTGCCAGGCAGGGAAGTGGGTGCTGAAACTGCATCTGGAGTTTGCTGGTTGCTACAGCTGCTCACAGGCTTCACGGAACTGTTATCATCAGGTAACAGCCTGTGCTTGTGGAAATCGAGGTGCCTTTCTTTCTGGAAGTTCTTGCATTGCACTGTACGGGCAGTGCGCACTGTGTTAGCTATCAGCCTATAGAACTGTGTGCAAGGCTTCCTGCCTCGCACTCTGAAAAATGCTGCCAAACAATGCTGTAGCACTTTACACGTAAGTGCTTGCGTGCCATGTCGCAGCGTGGTGAAAGTTTGATGTGCATGTCACAAAGGGTGGCAAAGATCTGGAAAATACATTAATTTTTAAACTAAACTCAGAAAACAGTAAAAACTTTCCATACAGAATTAGGAGAATGCTATACCGTAAAGCAACCAATTCTCCATCTGATATTTCAAAGGCTAAGAGGAGTAGATCCAGCAGACTTCATTTTCATTAATAACTCACTTTCTAATGAACTTAGAGGTACATGAGTGAAAATAATGGGATCAAGGCCTTTCAAATTGCTTCATATTATTTGTCTACTTTTATCCTACTTAAGGAACAAATATAAAAGCTTCAACTAGTGCAGAATGCAAATGGTCTCCATGTAAGTGAAGGAATTGATATGAAAGTCCTGAGTAGGATTTGGATTTCTCTTTATTTAGACTCAATTCAAGGTTTTAACTAAGTATTGTTTTTTGTTTTTTTAAGTTATTATCATTATTATAAATATTCTGATTTCAGCTGTGAAATATATCATTTCCCTTCTTTTGCTATAGCATTCTCCTTGTCGAGGTCTACAGATGTTATCTTTACCCGTAAGAACACCCTCTTAAAAAAAAAATTATAAAAAAAATCAATCTTTTAACAAAATTTAAATGGAACAGAAGTTCTATACATAAACAACTTTCTTCATATTGGTAAAATCAAGACATGTTTCACCTCAGTGGGAAGAATGCAAGGCTAAAACAATCCAAGGAGTGTTTTATAGATTGTTTAGTTTGTTTGGTTTTAATTCTATAGATGCGGAATAGACATTGAACTTAGGGATTGTTTTTTAAAGACATTTCCTCTTCTCGGTACAAAATACAAGTCATTAATATTTACATGTGTTTGTTTATATCCTGATATGCAAGAGATACTTAATTTAGTCTAGAAGAATCAGTGGTTTCAGTGGGTTTTGAGAAATATATGTATTTTGTTTTTAAAAAGAGAGCCTTGACTTCGAGCATAACTAGCTATTAGTTTAATCAGAATTCAAGTTTTCTTTTAAAACTGTATAGAATTTTAACTTTTACTGTCTCCAGTTCTAACTTTCTAAACATTATCAGAATATTAAATCGTGTTGCTATCACTGAGCAACAGCAAACAGGCAAACCTACTGCCTTTGGAGCCACTCTTTGGATCACGTTTCATGTTGTTTGAATGGGCCTCTGGAGGTCATCTATTACAGATTCCCTTTGGAACTGGGCCTGTCACTAGCACATGGGTTCCCCTCTCTAAGCTGTGGAGATCTCCAGCAGCAGTGGTTCTCTGGTTTATCTGGGAAACTGTCTTGTTGCTGCCCTGTCTGTCTGCCGCTGTGGTACTCTGTTAGAGACAGGGTCAACTGAGTTTTGACCCATTCCACAAGTTCTTTTCCTTGACTCCCAAACTCCCTAGGAAGCAATGAAACTGCTAGAGGTCCTGAAGGATTCACCGTGCCAAGGCTTTTTTTTTTCCAAAAGTTCTGAGTGAGGACAGGCAGACAGGAATTATTTCCCTGGGGTCAATGTGCAAAATGTCAGAGTAGAGTAAGGATTATCTCACTGCCACTCAGTCTCTGTAGAAATGAGAGTTTCTTTTCTCTTTTCCAACAACAGAGCTTCAGATTTATTAAGTACTCACTTGTCAGAGGTTGACATCATAGATGAAGTTGTCATGGAAGGCTTAGGAGTTGATTGGTGGGTTAAAAGCACAGCAAGCTAATATAGTTAAAGCATGGCAATTCTTTTTAACAGCATGACAGGGCACAGTGTGTTCAGTGACTTGTTCAGCATCTCCAGGTCATACTCTGAGGTACAGATTAATAACCTTTGGTGCAAACATGCAGTGAAAAGGGCGTAGGTGAATGAATTACCCTTGTGCACATATGACTCTAAATATAGTAGTAAAGGTTCCAGAATTCTTTGAAGTTTCTTGTGCAAGGAGTGCCTTCCTAAGCCATTTTTTCATGGACGTTGTTGGACAAAGTTTTTTTCTGAGATCTGTTTTCATAGCCAGTAATAAGTACAGAAATGTAGGCCTCTAGTGACTTCCGTGGAATATTCAGGGCTTTTCTAAGCTCTGGCACATTATGTCTTAAATTTACTAATTGAAATACATTACATAATAAATATTCGCCAAGAAAATTGTTTCAGAATTGAAAAATGTGTGGTATGTTATTTCCTTCTAAATTTAGAAATTTGTATAGTGGTTATGATTAGGAGGAGCAAAATCCAATAAAGGCCTTCTGTACTAACAAGCTACATACTATGACATTTACATTTTAATTGTTTTGTCCTCCAAGTAGAGTCAAGAATGCCATGTTATGTGCTCACAGTTCACCTGTACTGCATGAGTAGAATTAAGATTATAATTAAAAATGTTTATGCAAGGTAGAAAGTACAATAATATCTCTACATGAATGTGGACAGTGGGAAGATGCATCTATTCACTTCTGATCCTCTCCAGACAGTTGTTTATCTTTCTATTTTCTGTAGCTCTATGTACATAATGGAATAAAGTATTAATGGCCACTTTTCTTCCATAAACTAGTGGTAAAAACACTTGTAGGGAGAGGATTTATTTAGTGTTCATCATTACTTGCTACAATGGATCTGATATTTTTGCAGCAGAATTAGAACTTAAGATATCTCTTCATGAATGCTGAGCCAATAAAGCTATGAAATAATGTTCTTGATTTTGCTGTTTTTAAAGAACCTTGAATTCTTTACACTGAAATGCCAAAGTTTCATCAGAAAAGACAGTTATCCTTTCTCTACAGGTCTTTCTTTAGTGACACTAGTGGCAAGTATGTTGGAGTGTCCATCTGTAGAGTATCAGTTTTAGCTCCTTCGACTAGAATACTGAATTCAAATCTTCTTCCTAGCTGTGTGTATAAATCAGTAGGTTTTATATAGAAAGCATCACTAGTGCATCCACCTGTGTGTTCCATGAAAACAGTCAGTACCTGCTGTTTATAAGGGGCCACATCTATCCTGTATTTAAAGCATAAAGTGAGAATGTTTACTAAATGGACTTAGAAGGGGAGTGATACTAAGAATTGTTTGATTACTGTATTACAAAAAAAGTGCAAAGCATAGCTATTCGACATGGGAGAATGTTTGCTATGTGCAGAAACACAGGACCCATTTCCAAAAATAATGTAGTTGTTTATAAGTAGAAAAAAGGTTATTTAGATTACAATCCTGGATTTTCATTCCTCTGTTTCTCATTTAGGAGTCTGTATTGGAATGAACTGTCAGTCTTTGAAGTTTAAACTCCTTCAAACAATTATCAGAACTGTGTGTAGAGGATCTTCTCATCCTTTGATAATAATTCAGAGCAAGAATTTCTTTTTAACCACAGAGATCATGTGATTTCATTTAAATTCTGAAACTTCTGATTAGATATTTTGTTCATATTCATCCACGCTGTGTAACCAAAACTACTTATTTACGTTATAGCAGTGTCTAATCTGATTTTTAAGTCTATAGAAAAGTGCTATTTGCAGGAAGAAAGTTTTACATTTCTACTACAGTAGTTAATTTATTGAGAAGATAGTAAGTTTTGGAGCAAGTAATGTCAAAGTAAAAGCATATTTTGTTAAATGTGTATTAGACAGTAGTATGTACGTTTCTGGGGAACTGTTCCAGTTCAGCAGTTTTGTACAATCTACTTTAGTGAACTGTAAGTGAATTTAAGCTCTCATTGCTCTGGGCGGCAGTCCTATCTTCTTCCTGTTTCAGGCTGCTTATTGCTACTGTCACATACTGTGCCTACATTTGTACAATAGGGAACTTGTACATTTGTACAAGATCAGAGAACTGATTCTGCTGAACAGTACTCCATCTTGTTTAAGCTGAGTGTAGATGTGTGGTCTTCAGGACCGAGGGAAGCAAAACTCCTTACTACCACAAGGCTCTTCAGTCCTGCCCTCCTCCCTGTCCTGAAAGCATGCTTCTGTCTCTCCTTTTCTGTCTGCACTGGTGTTTCTTACAACTACACAGGAGGCTGGATCGACTCTTAACAGCTGGTAAATTAATATTGCAAGAAGGAGGGGAAACAGGAATATGCTGAATGCATAAGCTGAATGTGTGGGAATGCCCTTATCTGCAACATCTCAGTCTTAATTCACTTTAAACCAGTTATGAAACCAAGTTTTAGCAGAGTTATTTCATAAGCACTTAAAGCAGCATAAACTTGCACTACATTTGAAAGTTGTGATTTTCATCCCTGGACATCTGTTCTTCCTTTATGCAATAAAAACACTTGTGTGGCCACGCAGTGAACTAGGCTGGGGTGTAGTTACACCTAGATTAAAAGCAACAATTTTTTTTCGTAGTGCAAACTTAACTTACAGTGTAAACTAACAAATCCGAGGCTGCTGCAGCCCTGCCTGCTTCTGCTGCATTCCTGCCTCCTTTGTAGCACTGCTTATAGTTATGCAACTGAATTGATGGGGCACTTAAATTGCATTAGATCCCAGCATGAAAGGCTTCAACACAGTGTTTTTATTTCCCTCCAGAAAGGGAAAGTATCCACGTTCCTTTCCAATCCTATGATTGCTTTTGCCATAATGAGGACATTAATATAGCATAGTGACCATGATAGCATAACATAAAAGCAGAATATGTGAAAAACACTTAATGCTTAAGATCATAATATCTTCTAAGAACCTTTACTTTGTATTATGTTTTCCAGCTGTAATTTATGTGACTTAATCATACTGCTCTTGGTATTTAATACTGTAAGACTTGAAAATCAGCCCTTAATTTTTTGCAAATGTGAGGGAAGGTTGATTTTTTTCATATTTACAGTGATAAGATGATAAGATTTGTTTAACATCCTCAAGCATATGAAGAAGTCATACTGTTTCATTTATGAAGATCTGTTACACACTTAAATCTCCAGTAAATCTTGTTTATAATTCAGTCATATGACTTAAAACAGATAATAAACAGATTGAATTTGAATCCATTTCATATTTTTGATTGACATTTCTTAAGTCGCTTCATCTGACTCATAATATTTTACGTATAAAAAGACCTTGTACAGCTTTAAATTTCATAGCTAGAGGAAGTAAATGTAAATTGATTTTAAAACATGATGACAGTGATGTTTCAAGAATCTTCTGCTAATCAGATTTTTATGAACTAATGAATAAAATATTCTAACTGGAGACAGTTACAAAGACAGTTGTCAAATTCTTTCAATTCTGGCACTGAAGTTTAAGTGTTTTAAACTTTGTAACCTAAACTAATATAAACGAGCAAATGTCACATTAAATTCTGGAAAGTATATGACCAAAAAACTCTTGCAATATTACAGTTTTCATACAAGTTAAAATCCTGCAGTGGTTTGAGTATGTGGGTATCTTAGTCTTGTGTTTCACTGAATGAAGTGAGCACTTAGTTTTTAGATGCTTGACTCCCAAGTATCAGAACAAAATTTTAGTAAACAGGCAACAGTTTCAGAATAAGTTTCTAAGCAGTCACCATGCTGAGTCCTGGGCAATTATCTGAAGTCAGTATTTCCCAAATTTATGTAGCTCACTCTGACAGTAACGCCTCCTATTTATTTCCATGGAAACGACAAGAGAGACAAAGAGCACAATAGCACTATTTGATAGAGAAAATTCTCAGCTACAAATCACTGTTTTTCAACATAGTCACCACCATTAGTAATGAATTTTCGCCAGTGATGAACAGCCTGCATGCTGTGCCTGTAAAAATCTGCACCAGTGGAGGTGAGCCACTGATGAGTCACTGTTGCCACTGCTGAAACACCCCACACACAACCTCACTGTGCTCACACCCACTGTTTGGTCTCCGTCAGCATTCAGCAAACATCAGTGAATGTCAGTGGGTACAATTTTTTTCCACGTGGAGGAATTCAGTGACACACTTTGCTTCATCTGCACTTCCACATCAGATGCCATTTTGTCAAACTGCCCCTCTGCTGCTATCTGTCACACGACAACAATGTGTAATGGAATATTGATGGGAAGATTCAGCCTCTCCTGCCATACCACCAACATCCACCTCTGATGTTGTAGGCCAACAGAATGAAATAGGAGGTGCTACTTTTGGAGCATCCCTCATAGCTGGATGTGCCTCTGAGCTAGCCAATGGAAAAATGTAAAAGATGAGTTAGAAAGCATCTATCACGCACCTTTCACACCCAGACTCTAGAAGTTCCCGTAGAAGATATGGATGTACCCTTTCTTTTAGAAAGCTGGTAATCTGATTTTTTTTTTCTTAAAGGTAACATTTATATGAACGAAAAAGTAGTGAGACCAGGTCTTTTTCCATAGAAGTCTACTTTCTTTAAGGAAGTGAAACTCCTAAACAGGATATCTTAATCCTACATTATAAGCAACAATGGTTGAAATGGATGAATTATGGCACCTCCACCTCTTTTCTGAAATTGTTCTGTGGGACAAAAACCTTGCATAGAGGATACCTGAAGGGAACAGAAAACTTGGCCAGACTGCAAGTGAGAAAACTGGAGCTCTCTATTGAGTCACTGTTCACTTTAAAATTTAGAAGTTACTACAGAAGCAGAAGCTGCATCTTCTCTCCAGCTACATTCTCTTTGCAATCATAAAGCAACCTAGGCTTGTTTCTCTTCTCACTCATGGAATCTTAAATTCTTTGTACACTGTTGATGTTTTGCAAAGAGGAATGGCATTGTGAATACAATAGGATATAGGTTTGAAATTGGTAGTTTGAGCCCTAGTGTCTGAATCTTGATTGGGCTTAGGCTAAGATGCTAAGTTGCTAAACTAGGTGCCATTATGTATATCACAGTCAGATATAAAAATCAGGTTTTTAGAACCGTTCTATGCATGTATGTCTCCAACTTCACCTAGCCCAAAGCATCCGTTGTATTTAGATTGTTGTAGAGTCATAAATTATCAGCACTTCAACACAACAACAGGTCTTCAGAATGGATTAAATACCACCTGAATTGTCACTACATATTGCATTTTTATATGATCTTTTGTTGTGAGTGCCAAAAATACCTCTAAGAAAAGTCTGTGTATAAGTTCTGAATTAGACCACTATATTCAGCAGCACCATGCAACGTCATGTCAGAAGAAAATGCTATTCAGAAATGGTATTGAATTGATTGTAAATAAAAAAATGAGTTGTGCAACACAACAACCAGGAGGCCAGGATATGTTGTTTGCGAGGAGAAAGGGTCTGAAATGTACATTTGGGAAGCTGTACTGGTATGAAGCCCCTTGAAGGAAGGGAAGTACTGACAAAAGGACAAGGATGGGATAAGAATGGGACAGGGAAGCCATGGGGAAGGTCAGTGCAGAAGAAATATGAAACAAAGATGGAGTGAGAGGAAGTGCTTGCAATGCATAGGCAGACTGGACTCTGTAAGGCTGCATCAGTGTTCGGGTAGCAGCAACAGATTGTTATCAGCAGAGATGTCTGCTGCAGCTAATTCTTATACGATCTGTTCTGACTATGCAGCACATACTGCTGCCAAGGATGCATCTAATGCTGTGAGGATTTGAGTCAGCAGGCAGTGTCTGTAGCTGTCAACTTCTGGATGCTGTCCCTTGTCTCACAGTCTCCTCTTCTCAGTGTTGTATCTTAAATGACATTGGAAACTTAGTGAAGAAGACAGGGAAAATACCACAATGGCGTTTACACTTGAGAAAATAGTGGAAGAACACTGAGGAAACAGGAAGGGAGCTAAATAACATTTTCCAAAGTGGAGATCTGGGTGGTCACTAATACAAGAGAATTTTTGCTATGATTGTGCTCTGCAGATTTCTCCAGAGATGAGCAAAAAACAATTTTTACATTATTACAGATACAGTGGAAACTGTATCAAGCAAATGGAGGTTTTCTTGTTTTTATATATATGTGTAGTCTATGATTGACTGGAACAATGTGATAGGGTTTTGAAGGGGACGTATCTTCTTGTTTTCTTTCTTTTGTTTTGCATGAAGTTTTCTTAACTATTTTGAAATAGCAATTATTGCAAAACCAAAACATAGTAACCAACAGTGCTGTATTGGTAGGCTGATCAAATTTCTATACCATGTAATATAAATAAGCTGTGGAAGACTGAGTTGTTCCTCCCAGCAGCAGTTGATTCCTTGGTATATTTGACATTCAAGTAGGTAGATTGGTGTAGCTTTTCATTTTGATAGCATAGCTGTATCATTTTTTCTAGAAAATTTATTGCACTCTGATAACTGATTTTCTGAAATAAAAGACATTTTCAGTTAGATTAAGTATCTGTTGTAAAAGTCCAGCATGTGGACACAATGTGCTGAAGACTTCTATATGAAGCCTTTTGTTTAATAGTTACACTCTGCCAGTGGATACCTTACAAATATAACTATTACAGTTGCAAATTTTTGTCTCTGAGATATGTGAGTAAAAGGTGTGTGTAAAATTTCATTATAGAGCAATGTAATTTTAGATTCAGAATAGACCTTCAGTAGAACTTCTGGCAGACTTCTTACCTGACAGTAGGGCGTTACCTTGATTAGATAAAAAAATACTAGATAATAAAAGCTGCCTGTGGGCAGTGCGCACATAATTTAACTCTTCATATATTTGTGATGCTATTTGTTAATGTGTGCACAAGTCTGCATGCATGTCTGTCTGAAAACAAGATTCTTATTTAAAACAGCAAATTTACTCTGCATCCATGTTTTTTTTAAAAAGCAAGATCATGATAGCAAGAGCAAATACAGATTTTTTTTCTGTTTGATAACAGAAATATGTGGATATAGCATCATGTGATTTAAATGAAAGCTACTGTCATTAGCCTGTTCAGGATCAGGCAAACAAAGATTTTCTGTGAAGGAAGATTCTTTTTAGTTGAGTTAGAAGATGTGTTTTTGGAAAGTCATACAACTGTAAGGTAATGGGGTGTTAGGGAGTCCATTACATTTGTAAATTATGCCAATGTTTAATTTAATTAGCATCACTATCAGAAATTTGCAGTTCATATCAATATATAGTTAACGCAGAATGATCAAATTTCACTCTGTAAATATTTTATAGTTAGACACACACATTCAGAAAGATACTACCTTGAAAAGCAGCAAAAATAATGTTTTTGCATAGTTCTGGCTTCCACTTAAAACCCATTTAAATCATTATAACCTTCTAGTATGCCTTTGGACATATTTAACATTTGATAGAATCATAGAATGGTTTGGATTGGAAAGGACCTTTAGGATCATGCAGTTCCAACCTCCCTGCCAGAAGCAGTGACACCTTATACTAGATCAGGTTGCCCCAAGCCCCACCCAGCCTGTCTTTGATCACTGTTGTGGATGGGGCATACACAAACTCTGTAGGCAGTCTGTTCCACTGCTTAACCACCCTTACGGTGTAAAAAAATTCTTTCGAATATCTAATATAAATCTAGCCTCTTTCAGTTTGAAACCATTACCCCTTTTGCTATCATTTCAGGCCTTGGTGAAACATCTTTCAGCATTTTTCCTATAAGCTTCAAGTATTGCGATCCTTGAGGTCCTTATCAGAGTAGCATATATGCTACTGCACAGTGACAGAGTAGTGCCCAATCACTTCTACCAAAGGGTGTGATGAGCACAAATGAAAATCTGCATGTATGGACATGCAGATAAGGGCCATTCTGAAATAAATTTCTCAAGCATTGAGTTTTAATCTGAGCAAAGTGATTTAATAGCAACATGCGCCTCTGCTTTGTTGAACTAAATGTGAATATTAAAACACAAACAGTACTGCCAATATAATATTCAAGTTAGACTAGACCAGTACTATTTATTACAATATTATTATTCAGAACAACAGTCAAGTTTTAATATTTTATTTGATATTGTATGAAGATTTCTGGTCATTCAGTGTGAAGAATTCAGCCACTGTGCAAAAATTGTATAATGTCCAGCGCTTCAATTTAAAAAACAAATAAATTATAAAGTTGTATTAGTAGAAGTCAGACATTTACACGTTTCTGCTTGTATGAGATTTCTTCTGTCATTATCTGAAACAAGTAATTATTATTACAGAAATTTAAATGAGTGTGAACCATATTGTGCCTACCAATAGTGTAGAACATTCATACATTTGGATATAAATTTCGTTGAGGAAATTACTATGTTCAGCAGGGTTGTTTCTCTTTGAATTATTATTTTTCCTTTCTCCTTTTACCAGATAGAATTGAATTTTTTTCTGCTTTCTACAATTTTTTATTAACAAGTAATAACAAAAGGTCTGTTTAGGGAATATAATAAAATAAGTTTGCAGGGGTAATTTCTTAACTGCCATTAATTAATCAATAAACTGTATATTTTGTTTTCAGTTTGATGTTCCATACGTTGCTCTTTATAAGACCAACCCTGCACTCCTGCTGTTCTATTTCCAGCTAGTGGAACACTATAGGTTCTTGTTCTTTTATAATATTAAATATTTTTCTTTTTTACCTTTAAAAGCAGCTCTGGCTAAGATGCACATATGACATTTTCTGTTTGAAGTCACAGGTTAGAATTCATATTTTAGAGAGGCTGAATGCACACCAGCTGACTAACTGAAGCCCTTCCCTGTAAATTGGAGGTAGATTCCCCTTTGTCAGTAGTTCCTCTAAAGCCTTAACTCTTGCGTTGTTTTGGATCTACTGGACAAAGATATTTCTGTTCATTTATTTATTTTATTTTTTCATTTATTTTTTAGTTCATTTATCAGGATCATAGAATCATAGAATCATTTGAATTGGAAGAGACCTTCAAAGATCATCTAGTCCAACCTCTCTGAAATGAACTGAAAGACCTACAGGTAGATCAGGTTGCTCAGAGCCCCATCCAGCCTGACCTTAAGTGTCTCCGGGCATGAAGTATCCACCACCTCTGGGCAACTTGTTCCAGTGCTTCACTACCCTTATCCCTTCCCTTGACCTGCTGACTACACTCCTTTTGATGCAGCCCAGGATACCACTGGCTTTCTGAGCTGGAAGGATGTGTTGCTGTCTCATGTTGCTTGCCATCCACCAGTACCCCAAAATCCTTTTCAGCAGGATATGCTGCTGTGAAGTCAAAGTTGTCAGCTTGATATGTTGTGGGATGAAAAGAGAAATGAATGAAGTCACAACCTCCCGAACTTGTGTTTTTATTCCCAAACAAATATACAAATGGTGGAAATAATATTTAAGGAGACCTTAGTAACAGTAGATTTTAGTCTTCATAATAGTATTTCATGTTCTATATTTTCAGTAGACGTATGTCCCTCTTTTATTGTCTTCCTTCAAGTGACTGGCCTCCAAAGAAGAATAGAAAATCACATAAATCACTGTATTCAGCATGCTGTAGGTGATTTCTGTACCAAGACATCATCTTTTTGAATCGCTGAAGTGTCTCATTCCCTTCAAAAACAGTTTATGGAACTTGGCTTCAGACCTAATTTAGTCTCTTTGAGTTGCCCTCACATTAGGGGCACTCAATTGTGAGGCATTATTTTGCATTTTAGATTTGCATTGTATGTAACTTGATGAGACAATAGTCTTTGATTAGATATCCACAAATTATTGTAATGTAAACATGTGTTCCTAATCAGGGGGATAATTTTATATCCCACTTAAGTGTCTTATTTTTCATTGCGGAGGGGATAATGCCATCCCCTGCGGCATCTAGTAGTGTCTTCTTTAGCCTGTATTTTCACAGAATCACAGAATCTCAGAATCACAGGGGTTGGAAGGAACCTCAGGAGATCAAATCCAACCCCCCTGCTAAAGCAAGTACCCTAAAATATGTTGTACAGGTAGGAGTCCAGACGAGTCTGGAATATCTCTATAGAAGGAGGCTCCACAAGCTCTGGGCAACCTGTTCCAGTGCCTTACCATGGGGTTCTTGCACATGTTAGTACAGAACTTCCTTTGTTCTAGTTTTAGGCCATTACTCATTGTCCTATCACTGCACACCACCAAGAAGAGCCTGGCCTCATCCATTTGCATCCCACCTTGCTTTAGATGTTTATAAACATTTATCAGATCCCCTCGGTCTTCTTTTCCCCAGGCTAAACAGACCCAGTTTACTCAGCCTTTCCTCATACAGGAGATGCTCCAAGCCCTTTATCATCTTCATGGGAAAAGGAATTCAGGAATTGTTTATTTGTTCCCCAGTCTATTTAATGTTTTTCTTCTTCCCCAGTTGATTACTCTAGATGTATGCTGACTTTACTTCAGGGTCCTGTAGACCAACTGTCAGAGGTGTACTGTACAAGCTATCCATTGAAAGAGCTATTATGATATCTTTGATTGCAAGTCACAAACTGTTTGATTAGAATGATCATTTTGGATAATATTTTTCTAAAAGAAGTAAGATGTGTTTATAAGGGATACTTTCAGAAGTATTGCTATAGTTATTGTGTTTTTGAAAGGACTCTAAGCTGGTGCAATATTTGCAGTCTAACCACAGGAAGGTTATGCTACTGCCTGTCACAGATTGAAAATAAACCATCGCATCCATGTGCTTTTGTACAATAAGCATCAAAACTAATCCTGATATCCTTTTCTTGTGTTTGTTGTTGTTGTTTCATTTTGTTTGTTTTGTTTTGTTTTCTGCTTGATTAATCTCGAAGGTAAGCTTTTCCTTTGGCATTTAATAGGTGTTTAGAGTCTCCTAAGATGAGGGATTAGCCTCTCGATTAGAGCACTCTTCTCTGTTCTCCAGTATTGTCATAAAACATGAAGGCAGCTAATATTGCTTGTAATTTTTTTTCCTCAAACTTAGTTGAAAATGACCAATGGCTATACTTTTGTAAAGAATGAGTTCAGACAAGTTTAAAAGCAGCACTGTATATATAAGCCTTGTTTCCTTATGGAGCTGTGTTAGAACATATACCCATAGCCATTCTTTCCATTCACTAGGAATAAAATGAGCTAACAAAATAACTTAATAAAACTAAACGATTGCAATCTCAAAAGTGAACTGTACAAGCAAGAAAAAGATTGACTTTCTTTCTATCAAAGGCCATTCCTTGAAGATGAACCAAAAATCTCTGAACACAATTACTGAATTCAGTAATAACTGAATTACATTACTGATGGCACTTTTTATGTATTGATGCTCAGTGAAGAGCCAGGGGGGTCTGAGTAACTTCATTTTGATGGTCTCTATAGTCTTGCTTATAACATTCAGAATGTGCTGGTCTTCTGATCTCCTTTCCAGCAGAGCCGCACAGGAGATATACATGTACTACATCAAACCCCTTAGCAGTGTTTGGTCCTAAGTATCTTCTAATTGTTTTTTATTCCCAGTACCACACTTTTTTTTTTTCTCTCATTCCAAACATTTTTAGCAGTACATCCAGGTTTTTCACAAGGGCCTTAGGACTGCAATCCATCTGTAATTGCAGGAGTGAAACAAAGAATCTGAAATTTCTGTTCAAACTGAATTCTCAGTCCCAGAAAGTTTTGTGTTAAACAAAGATAGAGCTAATCCTCGTAGCATTACACAAATAACAGCTTTCAGGGCTGGAGTGAAACCACCCATCTGAGTTGTCTTCAAGCTGTCTGATAAGAATTGACCTATGCAGTTCAGGGTGACTGATTCATTTCTGCCAGTCTCCCAGGCAAGTCAGCAGCACATTCTGATCTTCAGTGTCAAATGCTACTGATAGGTTTAATGAGGTAAGCATGGATGTGTTCCTCTTAGCTGTGCCAGGGAGAAAATAGTTCATAAGCAAGACTAATGCACTCTGAAAGCTGTTACCAAATCTGAAAGCCCAACTGCCTAGATTTATTTAATTGGCAGAGAATTCAAATTCTGTAGAAGAATATTTTGGTTTTTTTGTTGTTTTGTTGTTATTGTTTTCCATCAGTGGTGGTGATGTGTTTTCTGTTTTTGTTTTGGTTTGGTTTTGTTTTTTATTATTTTATATGATCATTTCCTCCAAGAATAAAAGGCCATATTGCATAGTAGCTGCAGAGAACATTCAGGCTAAAAGATTTTTTTCCATCTAGGCATTAACACTATTTTTCATGTTAGTTTAAAAAATGTTCTTGTGTATGGCAATTTGTACTAACTATAGAATTTAGAATGATCTTCGGAGATCATTTGGTCCAACTCTTTTACAGCCATGTACTCAGAACAAGGCCAACTTGAATGTATGCTACGCTGCTTGTCGTTTCATCCAGCTGGGCGAATTGATTGATTGTCCTCAGGGATGGAAATTCTACATCATGTTTGGAGAACCTGTTGCAGTGACTCTATTCATTGTGAAACATTTTTCTTTCTGCTGTCTAGTTAGAATTTCCTTTATTGACGTTTGGAATCAGTTCCTCTTGTCTTTTTGTTGTGCATCTCATGAAAAAGCTTGACTCATTTCTAATGTGTCCTTATGCTGTGTAATGGAAGACAGCAATGAGATTCCTTTTAAGCCTCCTCTTCTTAAGGCTGAACAAATTTTTTTCAACCTCTCCTGACATGTCACATGCTCAAGTCTTCTCTATGTATACGAGGGCTGCTCTGAAAGTAGAGCCTCCTATTTTACTATGTTGTCCCACAACATCAGAGGCAGATGTTGGTGGTGTGGCAGTAGAGGCCAAACCTTCTCACCAATATTCTGTTACATTTTTTACTATGCAACAGATAGCAGCAGAACAGCAGACTGACAGAATGGCATCTGATATTGGAATTGGGGAATTAAGCAGAGGTGTGAATTGAGTTCCTCCATGTGGAAAAGAATTGTGTCCATTGGCATTCATTGATGTTTTCTGAATGTAGATGAAGATCAAGCAGTGAATGTGAGCACGAAGTGTTGAGTGGTCTGTTTCAGCGGTGGTGACAGAGACAGTGGGTCTCTTCCGCTGATGAAGATTTTTACAAGCACAGCATGTAGTCTCTTGTTCATAGCAGGTGAAAATGCATAGCTAATGGTGATGACTATGTTGAAAAATAGTGTTTTGTAGCTGAGAATTTTCTCTATCAAATAGTGTTATTGTGCTCTTTGTCTCTCTTGTCATTTCTGTGGAAATAAATAGGAGGCATTAATTTCAGAGTGACTTACATATATATAAGTGCATTCAGGGAGGATTATTCATACACTAAATCTCACAACAACCCCAATATTAAATTCATTTCCCCTGTATAGATTTGATCCAAGTTGTAAGGTTTCAAGACCAGCTGTAACGTGAAAAAAACAATAAAATGATTCATATGTCCCTGGAGGATTCTTTTTTTTTGTATGAAAAATGTTCATTTTTTACACTTTTTTTCTTAATTCTATAGTATATAACTGCACACATTCCAAATTTTTTAGTCTTTAAATTAAGATATTACCACATAAATTGTCATCTTGCAGCTATATAACCCAGCTGAGTACATGTTTATATTTCAGTAGTTTGCAAGTTCAAGATGATGTTTCTACAAGAGTACCAATTAATTATCTATACCTAATTTTCCCAAGAGAACGAAAGCATGCAAGCCTCATTCTTTGAACACATACTACTGCCTTCATTTTTTAATGTTACAGAAGTTAACAAAATAGACAATAAAAACAGTTCATATTCAATAATTGAGACAGATGATTAACTCTGATTTTGTTTCACTGGTTTGTTTATACTCTTGCCTTTTTAGAAAAGAATTTTAAAAATCCTCTGTGGGTGCCACATCCCTGGAGGTGTTCGAGGCCAGGTTAGATGGGGCTGTGGGCAGCCTGACCTGGTGGGTGGCAACCCTGCCAACGACAGGGGGTTGGAACTGAGTGGTCTTTAATGTCTCTTTGAACCCAAGCCATTCTATGATTCTATGAAAAGTAATTTTAAAAAGCTGAAATAATTTTCTGCCATTACATTATCTCCAAACCATTTAGAACCTGCCTATAAACATTGTTAAATGAATATTTTTTCACATTTATGAATGTTTTACTTTTTTCCAGGTGCTAAATGACTGACAATCTGAATAGCATTTTTTCTTTGATAGGACATTCCTAGGTGCTAAGTCAAAAAAAAAAAAAAAAAAAAAAAAAAAGATTATTCCTTTCATTGTGGATTCTGCTACTTTCAGTACTTTGATGTAGTAATCTCTATAAGTTACTCATTTTGCTCTCTGTGGAAAAGCATAAACTTAAGTTACACTGTAGATCTAATTTCAACTTGCTGTTTTATAATATTACTTCTGATTGTAGTCATCCAGACAAACCTGTTCTTGAAAGCTTCAGGATGGTTAATTGTCTATCCTACACTGAGCTGTTGCTGTAAAGATTGGAAATCAGGAAACAGTTACTAAGTTTCATTGATCTAGAAAAACATGAGAAGGCAAGCAGAGAAAAGTTTTTTTCCTACCATAGTTAACTTTCTACTTTTGAGTTCTGTGATTAGCATAACTGGCATAACAGTGGTAGAGAGTTACGAAAACCAATAAAAGATTAATTCTGATTCCTATAGGTTTTTGTATTTGGGAAGCTGCCATAGCTCACACAGTTCACTATAACATTTGTTATTAATTTGGTATGACATAACTGACTTATTCTCAAATATAAAATGTCATTGTAATCATATGTTATTGGGATTTATTTTTCCTGATCCAGACACATGAGAAATATAAATGGCTGGCACTTTGCCAGTAGTTAAGTCCTTGTCTTTAGTCTGTTTTTCTCTGTGATGACGATTTTACAACATTCCTTAAAAATGCCCTAGAAAGACAGTCCACAAAACTTCGGTTCTGAAGCAATGCCTGCTGTGTCTATTCAGCAGGGAATATGAAACATATGGTGTCATATGATATCACATCATCTTAGATTTATTGTCTCTGGCTTAAAGGTGTAGGGAGGTACCCTCATTATCTCTAGTCAAAATATTGAAGTATTTTTCAGAGAATAAACAGCTACTAGAATTCTTTGAACATATGAGGTCAGGACTTTCTCCCTGTGTCACTGCTAATATTACTATTTTCTATATAGTAATATATAGAAAACTAATGTATAGAGATTTTGTCTAACAAGTGGAAGGTCTAGATTTGATTCGCTTATCCAGAAGATGTTCAGGTCAGTTTCAAGACAGTTCATATGTATATATATATATCTTCAATCTCTCCAGCCCTTCCTATTTTATGTCGAGCAGGAAAGTGTTCTAAATAAAAAGATTTCAGCTTTGACATTTGGAAGGAGCTGTTTTAGCATGCTGAAATGGCAGAAAAGCAACCCCTACTCATCACTAAAGTGAATACAGTTTTCTGATCACTTACTGTGCTGAAACAGCTTAGCATGGCCAGATCAAGACAAGAAAAGGAAACACTGCTGAGGATAAGGCAGTTGTGGCCCTGCAGCTTTGAAACATATTAAACACATTTTATTAAGATACATAAAGGTATTTACTTATGTCTTTGCACTGTTTTCTTTTATAGCAGCATTTTGTATCTGTATTTTCAGAAATAATCGCGTTTTTCTAAGATTAAGTAAAACCGCATACATTTCTATGCAACTGGAGGAAAACAGATGAAAATACTGGATATAATTAAAGTGTGAATCTATAAACACAAACATCTTTTTAAAAAATTATCCTAGAAAAAGTGACTAGAGAAGTGAACTGCTGCAGAGACCTTAAGAGCAGATAATAAAAATTATACTTAGTGTGTTATTTGAGTCATCATCAACATTTTAGTTAATTTAAAAGTAATTCCCTTTTATCTCATTCAAAAAAAGATTAACATTCATTTACCATTCTGTAAAATGTAAACTTAGAAGAGCTTGCCAAACAAGAAGACCAAACTGATATTACAGGTTTACTATAGTATTTTCAGTACCAAAGAACAACGTTTCATGATATTCACTTTGTTGGTGCTTAACAGTGCAACACAGAATCTCAAAATGTAATTTAAGTACAGTATCTATTTTTCTTGGTTTTGACTTGAAAACATACAGTTTTCACAATGAACACTATTACTTGTGAATTTTTACATTAAAAGTTTATTAAAATAAAGTGTGGTAGAATTTTCTACTTCGCTTTTGTGTACAGCAGGCAGATTTCAGAAACTTACAAGTCTTTGCAAATCTTTTACATATCAGAGCATCTTTAAAATTGAAACCTGTTTTGTTTACAATTTTCTCCTATATGTTGTGGTATACATAACAGTACTCCATCCTGAGCATAAGTCTTTCCACTTCTTGTCTGAGGACTTCATGAATGTAGTCTGGGTTATCTAAAGGGAGTTAGGACAGGAGTAAAGATTTTGTAGTACAGGACTATTTGGGGCACTCTTTGGACTACTTACTTCAGCTAGTCCCTTCTAAGGGATCATAAAGTAGGTAGTTTAAAAATTGGAATTTCTCATACTTGAAAGAAACGGTCAAATGGTGCTTTAAAAAAAAAGTCAGCGAGAGCAGTTCATTGTGACTTAAATTTCAGATTTATAAAATGTAATAGCATAACAAGCATGGAAATAAAACTTTGTATAGCAATCTGTCAGTCTCAAGTATTACAGAGCCTCAATGATGATTTTATGCATCCTATTTCTTTTGAAGGCATGTTATGCTGTCTGTAGTGATGAGAAGATATAGGAAAAAAATCATTTGAAAATTAAGAATTTCAGGTCAGCTTCACAGATGTGAAAACATGTTATCTTATTCATAAACAGATACTACAAATTGCTTTGGAGAAATAAAGGGAACATAAAGTGAGTTGTAGTTGCTCATAGAATTCTGAAAAATATTTACAGGTTGTTTTTTTTTCCTAGAATTATAGCATAGATGAAAAATACAGCAGGAAATCTGTCTGAAAAATTAATTACATTTGTCTTATTTTTTGGATGGATTTGTGCAATTTTTTTTTCTCTGTTTCTGCAGTTTGTGTCCTCTTTACAGCCATGTCATTTACTCTTACTACTTTCCAGAAATTACTTGTAAAATGCTATTTCAGTAGAAACATGCAGATGTGATGCTGAAAGAAACATAATACCTTTTCTTAAATGAAGCCCAGCATGCTTCACCTTCTTTGTCTTTTACTCAGTTTCTAGTATTCTAAATATTGAATGCAGGTGAATTTAGGTTTCATTTCTGTAAGTACAAATTTAGTAAATGTAGCACTACGATAATGGTCATATAGTCACAAGTAAAAGCTTGCTTCCAGTGTACACATTAGAATTAGTGAATAAATACAGTAATCGTTCAAAAGTTACTTTTAGATGCTTGCTTCTGTTTTTTTCAGAAACTTACAAAGTTTTTATGGAAAATTTCTGTAAGAACACAAAAAAAATACTCTATATAAAAGGTAGATTTTAAATACTACCAAAACTAAATAAGAAAAAAGAAAAAAGAAAAAGCAAGTCTGAAAAAATGGGCCAAAATTTAGAACCTATTTTAGTTAGCTCTTGGCTTTTATGATGAATTTTCTCTTACCCATATTATGTTACAGAGTTGATGCCACTAGTCATCAAGGATATGATCGATTGTATAACATTTAATAATACCTACAAAGTGGTCTTTTGATAATTTGAGTAGATTTAAAAGCAATTATAATTTTCTTTAAAAATAGTGTCATTAGGCTTGGAGTAATCAGTTTAGCAAATACATTAATGATGGAAATCTGAGCATGTACTATGAAATATTGTGGTACATCAACACTTTTGAACAAAGATGGAAGTTCTGTGTGGTTCAGTACATTGCAGGAACTGATGTTGCCATTAGCCGTTTATTTTGTGAGCACTGATTTTCATTATTTGATTGAAACTTCATGTCCAATATGAAAGGAAAATCTTAAACTTTATGTTAAGATGCTATCTTATCACACTCCTCATTTAAAAATGGATGAAAACAAAGAAATCACTCAATAAAAATAAATGGGGTCTAATTTTTTTATATTCCATTTATAAATAGCACTGAGCACCCATTTCTCCTGAACTTTGAAGTTTGTCCTGTAAACAGTAGAAAAATCAAATTTAATTTAATTTACATTATCTACTCAAATCTTAATGGCCCTTGATTAATAATGATGCACATGACAGCAGAGGTAGATCTGCTATTAATCTGTTAGGAAGAACATGAAAGCAATGAATGTTATGACTCTAAGATGTTTCCTGAGGGATCATGCAATCTTCCACACTTTTCTTATGACTGACCTATCACCTTGAAAAGCAGTCATGAAGGACAGCTGCAAATGAACGACCACTGTCAGGTCAACCTGTCACCGTGCTGACAGGTCTCTGATATAAAACCCAATTTACTGTTTAAGAAGCACATCCATTATCCTTCTGATTTTAAAATAGAACGTACATCAGCAAAATGATAAAAGAAAGTACTTAAGAATTATGAAAGTCAAGGACTATTTCATATCAGGGAGTCGCAACCTTTTTTGCATATTACTGATTAAAATTACAGTGAAAGTTAATACTCATCTGTGTCTTTTTTTCTTCCAGAAAGTTGAGTTTGCATTAGTTGAACTTCTGCATGTATTAATTTTTCATTTGGGTTAACCATGCATTACCTAATATCACTCCTTGCAGGGGTTGAAGGATGTCTTGGAGGTGTGGGTATTTTGGGGTAAACTGATGTATCAATTTGGAGAAAAAAAAAATCTGTCTTTTTTAACGTAATAATAAAAAAAAAACCAACAACCTTTATTTTTCCTATCATCATCTTTAAATTGCGTTTCCATTTGTAATTTGAAATATAGTAAACTTCTTAATTTTTCTGTGTAAAGAGGATCTGTAGACTGTTAATACATTTTCAGTCCTTGAAAATGGAAAATTCAAGGCATTACTGAACTGGCAGCAAAAAGGAAAGGGATAGTAAAACTTTTTACTTGATGACTTTAATGGATTTAAATGGATATTCTAAAATAGTCGAAGTAAAGCACTGATTATATTACTGAAATGTCCACCAAGGCTGATGGAGAAATTAGATTATGGATTTCTAATATCAAAGCAGCTTTTACTGTCTTAAGTAGATTCCAGTGTCATCTTACTTAGGATTTTTTAAAATGACTGTTTTAATTTGTGCCCAAACTTGATCATACCTCTTTTCCTGTCTTGTTGGATTTTTTGTTTGTTTTTCATTGATTGATAGATATATAGCTTACTACATAATGTTTAATTCTGCAGAACTGGGTGTAACATTAATTAAAGTATGGTTTTTAACCCTAAGAAGTCCTCAGGAAAAGTACATTATTGGTTTCATACTGTTCATGTGTTTTTGTTACTTTTTTGATGAGTTTATCCTGACTGCATGGAAATAATATGCATTTATTTAAACTAGCAGGCATGTAAATTCCAGAAGGATCTTAAATCTTCTCTGTATTTTGTTTCACTTTAATTTTTACTGGTAAATATTTTAAAAGTAATCTCTGCTCTGATCAGTGTGCTGTGTTGCTTTTGTCTTGAGACTTGAGATATGATTAGTAGCAGTAATCAAGTTTTCAAAGTTGAAATACATTTAATTAATTTAATTAATTTCTAAAATACAGGAGGTCTTCATATGGAGCAATTTATAAAGGCACAAATTTTTGTAATTTCAGCCAACTGATTCAAAATCCTTATCTTTTTTTATTTGGTATTTGCTGTTATCGTCTGTAAAACACTTATTGTTTCCTTATTTCTTGAAGACAGTGAAATATTCTGTGTGAGCAAAGTTAAGAACATGTACAATTGAAATAGAATAGGCAAAACAGCAAACTATGTAGTCGATATGTATACACTAGATTATTCTTGAGTTTATAATATACTTATAGCTGCTTCAGTCTTCATATGGGGATTGAAGCAACTGCCATTTAGGGTTATTTACAAAATGCACATCTGCATGTTCATTGTTTTCTTTGAAAGACATCTGCCTTCTTGGAAACATACATGAAACATCTCTGAAAAGTGAGCGCCTTGTTTTTGCACCTGATTTTCTCTAGTAGGAAGGAGACCTATGTAATTAGCCTTTTTTTTTTTTTAATAACCACACTAATTATAGTGAACATTATTTTAGTATACAGGTCCCCCAAACAACACTTTACTGTAGTTAGTAGGTATCATGAGATTTATATGTTTGTTGTGCATGCTCTAAATAGTTGTTTAGTTCATAGACAAGGACTGTTTGTTTGGAATTATGGTTAAGCCTATGGAAGGCTAATACAAAGAAAAATGTTACAAGTCATATACTAATTGAGATTTAAGATAAATATTGAGAAGCTTTAATTAGATTGTTTTTTCTACCATTGTATCTGTGGAAGAATAAATAAAACATATGTAATGGTATTTTAAATTCTGAATTGCTCATAAATATTCAGTTTGAGTTCTAATTAACTATAGTTTTTATGTGAAAGTTTCCCTCCTTATAAAACATAGTAATAATCTAAAACTACATTTGTAACAGGAAGGTAATGGGAAGGTATAATAGCACTTGTCTGATATATCAGTATCTAATCTGTATTTTAGTATTTCAGTTGATATTTCTACAAAGATCTGAAGATAAAGGAGGGATGGTTTCTTTGGTAAGATGCATCCACCATAAATAATTCTTCTCAATATATGATTTATAAAGTATTGCAGAAGTGGTAACAAAGTAGCTCAGTAAAAATAGGCAGTGAGTTTTCACTTCCTTTCTGCTGAGTATCTCCTCTGGCCAGAGATGTCAGGAATCTGAGGAAAGTCCAACCAGGAAGCCAGAAAGAGGAGATGACCACATTTGGTAGAAGATCTCTGTATTGCTTGGTTTGGATTTGGGTAGTAAAAGGATAAGGAAAGGGAGTTCTAGAAACAGAGGTTAGAATCTCTAGGTTACGTGGTTACGGAGGTTACATGGTCTGATAGTGTCAGAACAAGGGGTAATGGCTTTAAGCTAATAGAGGAGTGATTTAGGTTAGATGTTAGGAAGAAATTCTTTACTCAAGAGGGTGGTGAGGTGCTGGAACAGGTTGCCCGGAGGGGTTATGGATGCCCCATCTCGGGAGGCATCCAAGGCCAGGCTGGATGGAATCCTGAGCAGCCTGATCTAGTGGGTAGCAACCCTGCCCATGGCAGGGAGTTGGAACTAAATGATCCTTAAGATCCCCTCCAACCTAAGCCATTCTATGATTCAGTGAAGCTCAGCGTGTGCCTTTGGTCAGATTTTCAAGGCAGATTCTTTCAGCCTTTATAAGAATCCACAGGAACACACTTCTGCTCTGCCATTTCTGCATAAAGTTCTGTAAACTCTGATGGATGCCTTAGTCTCCTCTTAACTGAGTTAGGAATATTTTGCTTCAACTTGGAATCTTATGTTAACAACATCAAGGCTTGTCCTTTTGTTTCTTTATAAAAACATTTTTTTTCCCTCTTTTATTTGTATGGCTGCTTAAACTGTCAAGTTTTAAATTGTGTTGAAATTTAAGGAAGAATGTTCTAAACCTTATCGAGTAGTATTTATACTATCTTGGGAAGTAAATGGATCCCTGAGAGAGAAAAGCTATTGCTTTACTTCATCAGTCCTGCTAATTAAAGAGAACCTTCATCATCTTCAACCTCTTTCTCATCTGGAGATTATTCTCCTTGGGACCATAGCTCTTTCACAAATGAAAAATAGCAACAAAGGCAAGAAGAGTGATTTGATCTCATATTTGGCAATGGTTTCATGCTAATTTTGTCCATTCTTATTCTAGTTCTCTTGAATAAAATTAATCCACAGCTCCATGCATTAAGCACAAAATGCAGCCAAGTTTCCAAAACTTCTGACCAGTGAAAAACTTTTGGATTCAAAGAAGAATTAAAAAAATGAATTAAGTTCCATGAGTTTCATCTCACTGTAGGGATTTGTTAGGAAAATATATTTGTTCTAGACTGATTATAACACATTTAATATTTTGGAAATTTTTCAAATATAAATGATTGTTAGGTATGTGTTCTGCAAGCAGTTGTCCAGAGCCCAGTGAGTTTAATTCCCTTTTCATTAAATTTCTACTATATTTACTATAGTAGTTGTAGTAAAGGCAATTTTCAATTTCAAATAGGATTTAACAGAATTTTAGATGATTTTTTGAACTGTAGAAGTGTTATATCAGTTACATTTCTTTCTAGTTGTCTTACTCCAAAGTGAAAGGTGACATCCCTCTGCTCATTAACATGTATGCTGCAGCAACCACTTGAACCAGCTTGCTCCAAAAGTAGCAATAAGTCCTTTCTGCAGGTATGGTTCCATGAGCAGGTGAGCTCATTAAATATCTTGCTGCTGTTGACTAGAAGTTATCTTTTCTGTTTCTCATTTTTTTTCTCCCTATCTCTCATTGTGCACCTATCTTGTGCAGTCCCTCCTGGCCATCTGACACTAGTATAAGCTGGTTCAGCTTGCTAAGCATCATCTTTTTTTTCTCTGATTTTTTTCCTAACAAATTAGTGAGATGAATCAACACAATGAATTCTCAAAAACCAGTAAAAGTGAATTGTTGGGAATATGCATGTAATAGCAGAGAGCAGCGGAGAAGGACACTCCACCTTTAAGTAGTGGTAAAATGATTGATCAGTTCATCATGTAAAAATGTTGTAACAGCAAAGCTACTGTTGAAGTTTGCACTTGACAGGAGTCCCTCAAAAAAACACTGGTTGACTTGTTTTCCTAGTTCAAGCAACGGAGTTATGGCACAGTGTTAGCTTTTGCATGATCTTGTGTAAAACAAAATAATAATAAAAATAGTCTAATGGGATTAGTACTTTGCTAAACCCATGACACTTATTGTGAATTATTCCTTTATCCACTGAAGGATTACTGCTTTTTTTTTCCTTTCTTGTTATATATTCCTTTTTTTTACTGGCAGTTCTATTCAGATATATTGGATAAAAATGTTTAAACTGTGCGTGCACACACCCTCTCTCCTCCCTCGTTCTCTCACATGTGCACAAAAATAACATTTTTCGTATTTCTTTGGTGATATACTTTACTGGATAATTTGTACTATATATGATGTACCTGTGCTGTATTATTTACTATCCATAGTTTTCATCTCTTTGTTAAATCCTTTCCTTTTTTTTTTTCATTTCCCACTCTTAATGTTCAGGAGTTACACCACAACACTAACATTTCAGTTAAAGTTCTTATTTTGCTATGAGTGAAAACAGTGTTTATTCTTCATCGTTTTGTAAGATTATGATATTTTGTTGATCTGCTACTTTACTTTGTCTAATCCAGTTTATAAACTGACAAGCCAGATAATTACAGATTATTACATAGTAAGGTGTTACGTTATTTATTGCTAAACGCTGATTGGAGCAAGTCAACATTCTATGGAAGCTCTGTTCTGAAGTGTATCATCTTACATCGCATTTAGTTCCTCTACTATTTTCTTACTAAAATAAAATAAAAAATCTTTCAAAAATGTAATCTTCAAAAAGTAATAGAGAATTTGTTCTCATTTATATCGTCTGCTAATAAATGTTTCCTACTTGAATGATATTCCTGTTCCTGTAGCAGTATATAAAATTAATTTCTGTATGTGAAAGGTGACTGTAAATATTTGGAGATAGTCATAGGTTCACATACTGCACAAGCAACTATAGAAATGACTAGGTTTTCAGAATAATGTTCTTTTTTATGAAAATAAATTTTGGTTGTGCTTTTTTTTTTTTAATAGAGATAGATTAGGGCTTCATATTTCTAAAGAAGATGCATCAAAAGCTTAAATGTTTTTTGATTTTTGCAAATATCGATTGTGGCTAGGCTAATAATATCTTAAATAATCTTCTTTAAGTCTTTTTATTATTTCAGAATTTAGTCTCTGACACTAGTGTTTTTATTACATGTCACAATCTGAATTCATGTGGGAAATCAGTTTTTCAAACTGATTGTATCTTTAAGGTTTTGGAGAAGAGAAGGCTCCAAGGAGACCTCATTGTGGCTTTCCAATACTTGAAGGGAGCGTATAAACAGGAGTGGGAATGATTGTTCACGAGGGTGGATAGCAATAGGACAAGGGGGAATGGTTTTAAACTGAGACAGGGGAGATTTAGGTTAGATACTAGGAGGAAGTTTTTCACACAGAGGGTGGTGACGCACTGGAACAGGTTGCCCAGGGAGGTTGTGGATGTCCCGTCCCTGGAGGTATTCAAAGCATGACTGGACATGGCTCTGGGCAGCCTGGTCTACTGGTTGGCAACCCTGCACTCTGCAGGAGGGTTGAAACTAGATGATCTTTGAGGTCCTTTTCAACCCAGGCCATTCTATGATTCCATGGTTTTTATGTGGGGCAACACTGAATCTTCTGAAGGATCATTTGCTGAGATTTTTTAAAAGATATGATCTTACCAGTCACCAGAATTACTTTCTGCCTTGTATTATTATTAGCTAGAAGTATTGTTGATTGATAAATCCAAAAAAAAAAACAAAAAAAAAAACAACCAAAAAAAAAACCTGAGCGTTCGCATACATTTAAGATTTTATGGTCTTCTTTTCAGGGATGAGGGAAATACTAGCACGTAATTTGATCAATGAGTTAAAATGAATTTACAATTTATTGTTCTGTGTTAGTGAAAATATCTGAATTCCCATGATATTATTTATTTCACTTCTTTATTGCATAAGTATTTTCATCAACCTGGCAATAATTTATTACTTTGAATATTTAGTTTTGTGCTTAAGTAGAGTTTCAGTTAGGTAAGCTTTCTAAATAGGGAGAAGACAACCAAGATGGATTGAACAACAAGGTACCTGCTTAGTGGAAGGCCACCAGTTCTTTTGAGGAAGAAAGTACCATGCTAAACAGCACAGTAAGTAAAGTACTACAAAAATAAAATTTAGGTTATGATTGTTTCATACTGGTCTGTAAAGTGTGTGACTGCAAATACTTTAGCATATAAAATGCAAAATTTCCTCTTTGATTTGTTCAACATTTCCACTGATTTCAATAATTACATGCCTTCACCAAGGGAAGACTTGTTTTAAGTTATCTATGTCAGAGATGGTTTTTCATTGGACTACAGTTTATTGGACTAGATTATATTTACAGTTGTTTTTCTGTGCAAAACAAATGTTGTCCATCCACTTTTTGCTTAGTGAATGTTTCCACTTAAGTTTGTAGAGAACTCAATCTGAAAACTAGGATTGAAGATTTGAGATAAACATTTGTACTCAGTAAAATTAAAAAAGAACAGTAGGTACATATAGTCATCTTTTTATTGTTAAAGTACTTGATTGTATTGAAAACATTATGACATAAAATTCCTATCAAAGTTTTCATTCTTTGTGTCTGTCTACCTCTGAGGAAATCTGTTTGGTGAAATAAGACAGTTATGAAGTGTTTTGCTTTTTTCCTTTTGAAGAAATAATGCCTCAGCTGGTATAGAAACTGTCATTTAACAACAGTCATGTTAGCTGGTCCTGAAGTAATGTAACTTTTTAAGAAGCAAGTTATTAATTTTGAACTGTTTCAGCTATATTCAAAATGTCAATACAGACACATAGTTTTACCGTAAAAATGCTGTATATTCTGAAGAAAAAAAAATATGTGATCTGGTGTTAGCTTTTGCCTCAGAACAGAAGTAATGATTGATGATGGATTAGTCATTTACATATAGCTCATCTGTGTTTTACTTCTGATCTTGTCGATCTTAAAAGAGCTATGAATTTTATTGAGACTGGTGATGCACTTACAACCTGTTTGAAAATCTGCAAAACATCGAAGCTCTTTAATAACAAAATACTTTGTATTTCCTTGTGTCAGCAAATTTTCTAAACATACTTTCTGTTTGATTGCTTCAGTCCTGCTGTGCAGTTTATATGGCTCTAAGGCATTAATTTTTATAGGAACTTTAAGTAAACTGGAAAATGCATTATAAAAATATACTTTTTTTAGTTTAGTCATATTTCTTCCTTCTGTGCTGTGATAAGCTGCAGTGCTTATTTTATTCGGACTTTCATTGGTGTTATTATTTGCTGTCAGTTGACAGTTGAACTGTCATGTACTGTATTACTGAAAATGAATTCCTTCGTATGTTAGTAGGTCTGATACCTAAGTAATAGCTACAGATCACCTTTCTTCCACATCTTCTTTATATCTCAGTTACCCAACTATATTTTCTTTCAGAGATGGTGCAATTGATACATATCAAATTCATTGGAGAGCAGTCGTTCTCAATTTGTATTTAACTTTGTAATTGCTGTCCCTATTTCAGACCTGAAGGAGGGCATTTGTTTTGATTTTTTTTCCAGTTATATTTTATTAGATGAATTAGTATATTAACCCTATTTACAAACCTTACTCCTAGATTCTGTGTCTACACCTCAAGTCTTTGTGTATGATATTAATGAAAAAAGAGAAGGTAAAAAAAAAAAAATGAAGAGTAGTAGTATGTTAGGGAAAAAAAACGTAATTTACTACCAATCTAAGTAACTTTACAACTGTTATTTAATGCATAATCTTGAGTCAATAGATTTTTGAAAGTTATTGGGAATGTAACTATTGGAAATTTTTGTATGAGTGAGAAGTTCATGTTAGGCAACAGTAGATTTTTTTTTTTATCCCAATTAAGCAATCAGCTTATCCTTGTGCTTATCTTGTGGTGAGCTGAGTGAGTTTGAGAAAAAAAGATTGCAAACTAGTAGTAAAATGGCCTCATCAGTTGTCCACTGTAGTTTCACTTGTACTGTTTAGTCTTCACTGGATTTACTTCTTTAGGACTAAAAGGAAGTATATATAGTCTTTGTCTGAGGGGAGTGAGAGAGGTTGCTGCAGTAAGATGATACAGACACCAATTATCTTCAGGGACACCAAGCTACTGAGTATGAAGCTGGGCCAATGGATTGCAAGGCTGTTAACAAGGGACTTAAGCCTCCAATACCATAGGGCCCTGCACTGGTGTTGTGATAGGTGCTGTACGGTAATTGCATCATCTGAGGATGCGTTGATGGTTTCACCATGCTACTTGCTAGCAAAGTTGTCATCATCTTCTATCTGGAAGAAATGAAACCAAATGTGACACACTGGCTATTGGACCTCAGAACAAATAGGATGCTAAAACTTTCCAAGGTGACGGAAAGAGAAAAGGTTGTTAAATGATAAGAAATGAAGTTTATTTTGTTGATTTTGCTTTGCCCAATAAACTTAAGGGTAAAACATTCAAAACTCTAATGTGGAGAAAGAAAATGCCATATGCTAACTATTTTAATGCAGGCTACCAAGGAACTTTCAGAGTTGAATATTTTTCTTACTCCTTATCTAGGATGTGCTGATTGGTTTTAAGAGGAAATGTCTATCTTCCATTACCTTACCATATATTTTGATATATTGTGACTGTTTTGTCCGAAATATGTGCTTTATTTTTTTTTTAAAATCTGTATGGATTTGGGAATCAGAAATGTCACCTTTTGTAAAAGATTTCTAAACATTAATGTAATTTTCACTATTTATAGAAAGGCATGTTTTGACTTTCCTTAAGAAACTAGAATCGTAGATGACCTGAATGTGGAAATGGACAGGAACTCATCTGAATAACAGAAAGATACAATTTAGATCTTAAGTGTAGTTAAATTTTTCCCTCAATGTCATTCATGTTATTTGCTATAGCACTGTTGTTTTTTATTTAGTGTGTGTGTTTTATAGTACTCATGTTTCCTTTACAATGTAAGCAGGCAACCAAATGGAATCTTTCCAGTTGATCCCATTCCTTTTCAGGGTACAGCATATCAACTTTTAAGTTTCTTTTACTGACTGAAATCTCAAGTATGAGATCTCAATTTTCTGAAATATATTATTCTATCGTTTATTTGTATTTACTAGCTTTGGCTAGTACGTGTCTTTTAACCTTGGAAATACCATTAACTGGGGCCTAGTAGCACTTCTGTCATCATGTAAATGTATGGAATTGCTTTCTTGGGAGTACCCATTAACTCTGAAGCTGACAAGTCAATGATCAATCCATAGATTCTAACATATGTTTCTGTAAATGGGACTTCATGAATATTCAATTTTATTTTCAACTAATCAATATTAGTTACTGGAAGAAACTTTTATTCTTAATTTGGATATGTGCAGATCCTAGTGACTGATTGCTAGGATGTAGATGTTATCTTCATCAAATAGAATAATGAACATTAGCTAGTGTCTATTCTAGCAGTTGAACTGTATAACTTATATTACTGTATTAAAATTCACATTAATAATTATAATAATACATCAGATCAAAATTTTACCTTACAGTACCTTTCGTATGCGCTATTGGTACCCTGGTGTTTATATTCTTGGTCACCTATTCCATGCCATCTTCAGTGTGCACATGCTGCATACTCTTAAGATTGTAGTTTTCAAGTAGTAGGAAGATGAAGGAAAGAATATAAATGTTATTACAGTTCTAAGAATTTTTATTATAATTAACTTTTATCTTCATGAAGAAAATAAATCTGTCAGTATGGTACATCCTGAGAGTTAAAAGATTTTAATATCCAGTATTACAGCATTCATGGAGGTAAAGTACAGTGAGCTATAGCAGCCTCCTGAAAAGGGAGAAAAATCTCCAAAAAACATGTGTTTTTACAATAAAGCTTAATGAGAATCATCACCATAGCCATACAGAGAGAGGAAATATCATCTTATTGTAAGATGAGGAACTGAATCTTTACCAAACTGTGGTGTTAAAACCAATCCTTAGAGGATAGGGAGATATTTATAGTTTGATTATTTCTTTCCCTTTGTTATGAAACCACATCATATCTTTAGCTTTGATGCTGGGTGTGACATTGCTTTTACAGACAGTCAGTGATTCTTATCAACATTCAAGTAGAATTTAAACTGTATGGAAGAATACAGTGCAGTGGTACCTTGAGTAACTCTTAAGACAAGTTGATGTAAATAAGTATATTCATTGTGTCACTTTTATTATTAAGAAGGCAAAAGGGAGCAGAGCATTAATGAAGCAAAGGTGGCAGGAAATCTGCATGGATGAGCAAGAAGCTCATGGAAGAACTCAAATGGAAGAAGAAAGTTTACAGAATGTGGGAAAAGGGTCTATCCGCTTGAGAGGAATATAGGAATATTGTCAGGGCATGCAGGGATGCGACAAGAAAGGCTAAGGCTCACCTGGAAATAAATCTGAAGGAGGTCAAGGACAACAAGAGCGGCTTTTTGTTCATGGTGCTAGATTTTCTGATGTGCTCTGGTCTGTCTGTATCTGTATTACAGAGCTAGGACTAAATAAATTAAAAGTTACCACTGAAAGTTTACAATACAACATCATAAATATTAGTAATCAACATATCTGTAACTGTAGTCTACAATCTATAGTTTGGTATGTGTTGATAATTTGTTTGGATCAATGAATTTTGACCAACATAAAGCACCAGTAACATTTCATTTTGATTTACCTATACAATTTTGAGCTAATTATCCATCTGGGAAGTTTTTTAGTAGCTTTATTTTAACACTTTTTTTCTACATACAGTGCGGAGCATTGTCTTCTTTGGTCCAGCTTAAGTTGGTATGTTTTTTTTTCAGTTTATTGATAAATTTCAGGTATACGTTCTTCAAGAAGTACAATTTTATGGATTTATCCTGGAGTTCAAGACAGTGATATGTGATTTGAAAGCTTAAGATTTCCACAGATTTATAGTATTGGAACAGACGTCTTTGGACTATAACTTAATCTTTATTTAATTAATTCAGACAACTTTGTCAACTGTTAAGTTTTTTAGAAACAGTGTGTTGTAGTGAATATTGAAACTATTGAAAATTATATGAGCATTTTTTCATGTTATTGAAGATAATTTTTGCTTTCCTTTAATTTTCACTTTTTGCACTTCATGCTTCCTACTAAGCTCAAAATTCCCATAGCAGGATAGTTTCTGAGATAAGGAGTGGAGAAAGAAGAAACACTCAAGATATGGAAAAGAAAATAGATAGTAGGTCATAGTTTCTGGAAGAAAAAGGAAAAGCATCTAATTCTGTCATGGGGATTATTGCACTGAAAAGAAGTAATGAGTTTCAAAAATTTGCAAAAAAAAAAGGTGTTTTGATTAGTTACAGAGATGTCTTCCTGTACTGGGGATTGGGGGTAACCTCCAAGATTTCTGGGTTGGGAGGGGGGGAAATACATCAGTCTTCTGTGTTATTTCAGGTCTGACTGGAGTAAAAGAATGTATGCAATAATAATAAAAAAAAGATATCGAGCTGAATCTATAATCACATAGGTATATAGGACAGTAAGGTGAGCAGACTGATGAAGTGGCACTTTAAATCCTTATTATCAGAAAGAAACCAAGGAAATTACAACTGAAGCAGTTGGACAGCATATCTAAGTGAATGATGACTACATTAAAGATAATATGGCTCTCAGCCCTCTTTTCAAAATAGAGGAAAAAAAAAACCTGAAACAAACTATGTTTGAAGTCAGTACTCACCAGTCTAAAACTAATCTATTAAGTGAGAAAAGAGAATTATAATATTTCAGGATTTATTTTTTTTTTTGCAATATCACAGAAGCATTGGATCAAAAACAATATCAAGATTTTTTTAAAAAAAAGATAAAGGCTTTTGATATTAAGAAAATAAGTTAATCTAGCTCTACTTCATTACATGCCTATGACATCATGATGTCAAAGAGTTATTATCAGCTCCTACCCAAATAGTCTCCTAAAAGATGAAAAGTAGAACTCACAGTTCATTAAGCTTAAATACTTCAAAATAAAATTCAGCAGTTTCACTGAAGAAGAGGAGGCTTCTGAAAAGGTCTTAAGGCAAAGAGTAATTAAATAGTTTTAAAACTATTTCTTAAGTCACAGCACAAATATATGAAGAACAAAGAAAGCAAAAGACATGATTTTGAACATGTCACTGATATGACTGCTGAATTAGTAAGTTACGAAAGTCCCTCATGCGATCCTTATCTCAAAGAGATCTGCCTTGAGTATGGTGCAGATTGATTTAGCACTCTGCAGCAGTATTGTATGGATTAAAGATACTACATATGAGCTCCAGTATCAGAAACAGCTATATTCAATTTGTAGAAATGGTAGTAGGAACCCACAAATTTGAAAGGCCAAAGTTTTTTGTTTAAATATTTCATATGTTCTCATCAAAATTAATGCGTTTCCATGCAAACTTGGTAAATCTCAATAATATATAGTGTGTCTTCTAGCTGTAATGGAATTATTAAAAACAGCATAATCAAATTTTATGATTATCCCTTTAAGATGTGAGAATTTATTTTTCCAAGAAAAAGATGCAAATGGGCAGTAAATTTAGGTGGTTATGGAGATAGAAGCAAAGCATTTGGACAATGTAGATGACTACAGAAAAATTTGTGTATTAATCCTGCATTTGCGAATATGAAAAGCATTTCAAGAAAAATATATGAAAGTAATAGCATCACAGCCTATGGAAAACATTCCTGAACTTCAACAGTCACTAAGTCACTTTCAGTTTCTGTGAAGACATATTCTGTGAGACCTTCTTATCATATGCATCCCAGCATTTTGCATCCTGACATGAGACAGAATTGGCTCTTTTTCACCTAGCAAAATTTTATTATAAATTTTACCTAGATGCAATGCAGTTAAGGAGGGTTGTTAAAACCTTTTTAACTGCATACAATTGGATTTAGATAACTATTCCTTTTTCTAATGAGCATCCTCTAGTGAAGGAATGATTTGAGTTTAGGATCAAAGAAAGCCATCGATTTGTTTTTCTTGTAAAAAGACAGATGTCTTAGCAGGTTGATACATAACATCATCAGCAAGATTGGCAACAAAAGAAAGAAAATAACTGCTATACGAAGGAAGAAATATTGAGTCATCTCCTAACCAATAGCCTTTTTTTTGCTACTATTTTTTTCCAGTAATATCTTATGCAATCATTTGTAATAGATTTGAATCTGAAAGGACTGAATAAATTAGACGAGTAGAAAAATATTCACACAGATGAAACTTTACACTCAAACCAGATATTGGCAACTTACATATATATTCACACACACACCCAGAACTGTTGGACTAATATGTATAGGGTTTCTGTGTTTGTCTCTAATGATAACAAAGGAGTAAGTAGTGAAGTGCTAGACTGGCTTTAAATTAACTAGACAGAAAGCACAAAGATAACTCCAAGTATCAGGAGAAAAAAAAAACAGATAGAGGCAGAAGTCCTGTGTAGAAAATACATGTATTGCTTTGAGTGCAGATGCTAGGATATTAAGGTTCTCATAAAAACATTAGAATCTTCATTCTTAAGTATGCTTTTTCATATTCCATTCTTTAATGTAGTTCTCCAGTAGGCAAATGTATACAGGGCTGTAAGACACTGGGGCTCTGAAAGCACAGAACTGTGCCTTTTACTCAGTATGGGGTAAATGATTAAAGGTAATCCCTCTTTCCCCTTCCTGCCCCCTTTGCTTTTTTTTTAATGTTCCTTTTCCATCTCTTCTGGTGCAGCCAAGGCAAATTCAGAGTAAAACAGTACACATCTATATCAAGCTCTTTAGTCGGCATCAAAAGTGCACTTTCATTTACTGTCCCCTTTTCACATCGCAGAACCATCTAAAGGAATACCTGTTTCATTATTGGGTTGCTGTTGTTTGTTGTTTTTTGTAATAAAACTAAATCAAGAGATACTATGAGTGCTCGCAATGTGCATTTGCTGCTAGTAGATAATCAGTTCACTGGGAAAGGCCATAGCTGATCAGTTAAATAGATGCAGTATGGAGACTGTGTCCTTAGCACTAACGTTCATTTCACAGATCTGCTTCTGTTAAGTTACACTGTAGATAGTTTGATGTCAAGCACAGCCTTGTTGAAAAGATTCATAAACACTTCATTAGCAATGAAGTCAGTCTAAGTATTCTCCCTGCCATTTGTTTCTATCTTGCCTCAGCTCTTGAATCACTTTAGGTTTGCTGCAAAACGTCCTCATCTAGTCTGAAAGTACCTCCTACAATGGTTTCTTGCTTCTTTGGAAAACCCTACACGAAATTACGTGGGAAAGACTGATCTAATATGGAGATGTAAATAAGATGCAGAGAATGTTAATAAAAGTTTAACTATAGGCTGCTTCATTCAACGCTGCTGCTGAAAGAAATGGCTGAAAGTTATGACCTAAAAGTTACATTCATGTGGAGTTTAGAGGTTACAGAGGTAAAGTTGCAGCATTAAAATGCTTTGCATTTAAAATAGAATCAAAACAAAATAATTATGACATGATGTTCACATTAAGCAGTTGACTATTTTGATTGACTTTTTTGCAGAGGAAAGGAGCTAGCAAAATAGTTCAACTTTTGAAATCCTTATAATTCCAGGCACTGAGATATAACAACTAGTACAGAGCATTCAGTTTTCAAAGACCGTAGAATCTTTGAATGGCTTGAGTTAGAAGGGATGTTAAAGATCATGTAGTTCGAATCTTGCTCTGAATGCAGTGGGAATATTAATTTGTAGCACATGTTAAATAATAGTGTTGTAACACCTTTCTAATCAGGAATTACTTCATCCATTACTGGCATGGCAACTATTTAATGGTGCACCACTATGTAGAACTTTAGGATAGGAAACTGTTAACAGTGGCAGGCAACTGAAGCATGAGACAGAATTTAAAAAGGGAGAATGCAAATTCTGATTTGGTGCGTTCTTGTGACCATGATGTTAAGAATTAAGATGAAGTGTTCTTCAGACATTCTAGAATGTTCTGTCATGACCAAGGCAAATTTCATGGCTCTGTTATCTTTTTTGAAAAGCCCAAGCATTTTTAGACAGTGTTCCCATCTGGAGCAAGGAGGAAATTCTGTATTTTTAATTTTTACTTGACATGGAGATTAGCTTATTCACACAATTCTAATAGGTGTTAAATGTGGTAGTGTTATTTTAAGTATGTTGAAAAATGCTGTCATAGGTTCTATCTTATCATCTTACTTATTATTTAATTTCTAACTACCATGAAATGGTCATTCTGTCTCCCACACTTTCAGCAACGGTGGTGGCATTCCAAGTCTAATTAACCTTTTCAGTACTTTCTCCACCAAAAACAATTTAAACAGTAATGTGAATACTTTCCTGGCAGTTCAGAGCATTAAAGTGGATCAGTGCTGGATCAGGCAAACATAAAAATCAGTGTTTCTGAAAGGACAGATGGTACAGGTCAACTTGGAAGGGAGGGCAGGTCTTTGGCCATTTAGAAGAGTGAGAAGAGAGATTTCTCTATTATGGTCTTGTTTTTATTCACTTTCCTAGATATCCTCTGTTAGGATCACAATATTAAATTAGGATGCTAGGTGTATTCCAGCATGAACCTTCATATGTGTGTGTGATGAAAGTGCAAAATAGGCCATTAACTTGCATATAATTTTAATTTTTTCCTGTAATTTTAATATTTACTTTGAACTATGCACAAAATTTCTATGATAATGTTTATGACCATTATAAAGAACTAAAGATTACAGAGATCAGAAAAGGTAAATTGTAACTACATTATGTAATTTAAGCAAAAAATTAAATCTTTTCATTTTGTTTCCTAGCAAAGGGCATTCTTATAACTTGCAGTACGTAGACCCTACAGCAGGTTGATTTGGCATCCAGAAATATATATGCAGCCATAAAGAATGCGACGACAGTGAGCAGTGCAGAACACTAGGAAGGTATAATGAAAGGAAAAGAGCTGACGCTGAGGATATGACGTTTTACATGTTATAGGGATTTCCTTCATTTTGACTGACTGTTGTCTGAAAAGATTCCAGTTCATTCTCTTACAAACTGCTTCACTATGTGAACCCAGAGCACCATAATTGGGGATGATCATGAGGTTCACTTCCAAAACACACTTGTGATACTGGCTGAAACATTTATGCAAATGTTGACATAATTAATTTATATTTTTTCTAAACATCAGAATGTGAAAGAAAGAATATCCACAATCAGGAAAAAAACTCCCAGATTAAGTGGAAAGCATTGTGAGACAAATAAAGAAAATGAAACAACAAAGATAAAAACTGCATTCATCTGCAGACTGACAGGAGAGAAAGAAATACATTAATAGTTGTCACTTGTCTGTCTTCTTCCTTTATGTTAAGGGAGGTTGCTTGGGAAACATAAGGAGAGAAATTGAAATGGCATGAAATACTCTACTCACTATAGAATGGAGATGGACAAGAGGTGGAGAACCTTCTGAGGACAGAGCGATGTACAGATCTTTGTAATACAGACCAGTTCTGGTTTATCTAAACATCTTATCTTTTTCCCAATCAAAGATAGCATTTCTGAGGTGATGAAATAGAGTAATTCTGTATGCAGCTTTTGACTTCCTTTCAGTAGTGTCTCAAGGCAATAATGAGATACAATATCTTTGTACAAAATCACATCTGATTTTTCTTTCAAGTTCTGGTGCTTTAGAAGTATTTGTAATGTTTGCTGACCTCTATCAAAAGTTTCATTTGTGGGTCTTAAAATTGATTTCTCACATTTTGACTTTTGAAGCTATGAGATGTGCTTTGATCTGTTGTCCAGATTTGTGCAGTAGCCCCAGAAGCAAGATTTCAAGCATTAGATGTGGCACCATTTAAAGCACATCAAGAGTGGCACATGTGAAGAAAACTCTCCCAAGTTTCTTTTTGTGTATATAAAGCTTTTGTCTGATACACATTGATAGACTATGCTCTTTTGATATTGCGTGCTTGTGATATTGATATTAAATAAAAGGAATTTATATGGAACTCTCCATATCTGTTGGGACGTCTTTCTATGCCTCTACTATTATTTGAAGTTTCTTATCTGATTTTGGATATGTCTGCATAGCAAAATCAAAACATGATTGAAGCATATATTATCTACCTACAGCATCTAATCAAATTAGGATCAATAAATGAAGACGTAGCTGAACAGGCTTTGCTGCTTATTGTCAGTCAGGGTAGGCTCTCTTGGGGATGCCCAGTGCAGATTGTAATTGTTAACTCTGGTCAAGTTTTTTGTTTCCAAGTCTTCACTATTACTAATGCTATTAATTATTATTACTATTGCTTATATTTAGTAGAGAGAGCTGTAGATATGTCACAAATAGAAACCAACTATAATAACACAGCTGTTCTGCTGTGTTGGTAGGTAACTGTGTGCTGGTTAATATGATGGGCTTCTATGTGGTACAAGTGCCAAACCACTTAAGGTACATATGTGCTTGCTAACTCCAAAACCAGAAACTGTAGCACATGACTTTAGCACCTAGTTTTTCTCCCGAACATGAGTTGTTATTAAGCAGTGTTGTGCAGCTGCCTTGTTGGACAAGTTAAAAGCTTTATCATGCTATATGGATGAGGACCTTCCCACTGCGAGTTCTCGTAAAGCTTTGCCCGTCAACATAGCACTGTATATGCTAGGTATATTATATGATCTTTATTTTTGCTAGCTTGAGTATTTTTTCATTACATGGTGCAATTTATTTGACTTAATGTATCATACATTTTACTTGAAGTTTATATTAAGATTTGACACTGTCTTCAATAACATCCTTGTAGGTAAACTTAGGAAGTGTGGGATAGATGAGTGGACAGTGAGGTGGAATGAGAACTGACTGACTGGCAGAGCTCAGAGGGTTGTGATTAGTGGCACAGTCTAGTTGGAAGTCTATATCTAGCAGTGTTCCTCAGAGTTTGGTGCTGGCTGTGGTCTTGTTCAACATCATCAGTGAGCTGGATGAAGGGATAGAATGCATCCTCAGCAAGTCTTCTGATGATACAAAGCTGGGATTGACTGACACACTAGAAGGCTGTGCTGCTGTTCAGCAAGACCTGGACAGGCTGGAGAGAATGTTGACATTTCCTGTGGGGAAGTGAATGAGTTGCTTGTGGGACTATGCTGCATTAGCCAAGTGGAATGTTAGTTTAACAGCAGGACAAGAGAAGAATGAGGCTAAGACCCTGACAGTTGAGTAATACACAAACATTTTGTGAATGAAATTGTGTTTATGTCTGCCCTAAGACAGCAGTGTGTAGCAGTAGACTCCATTCCATATATGCAGCAAAATTTCATACAAATGCATTTTTCAGTTTGGATACAAAGAAATAAGATTTGTTATTTTATTTTTGAAAAACTATCTCACTTGATAATGCAGTATTATATTTTTGGGGAAGACTGCAAACATGGTTTAGGCAAGAGAGTTGAGTGGTCATATGAATTCTGATCCCTATAGCTTCAAAAAGAAGTATTATAAACTAATTTTGTGTGAGTAAAAACCACAAAAAGATCAGTTTCAATTCCAGTCTTCTGATAAGGAAGTTAACTAAGAACTGGAATTTTCATTCTTCCTATTGTCATCTAAATGCATTAAGCTGGATTAATCAATGGATTTAACTATTACATTTGACTATGAGAAAGGTGGTCATATTTTTTAAAATATATGAATGGTTATTTAAAAACAGAAAGATCTCAGTCTATTCTAGGAAGTACATCTTTTTATTTTTCACACAGCTCTTGAACAATTATTGACTACTTCTTGGAGTACTACGACCTACGTCTGCATAGGCAGATGGAAAACTGAGTCCAATTAATTTTTGATGCTCAATATAAATTCAACACCATTCCTTGAAGAAGCAGTCACCCATTTCTTCCTGTCATACTCAGTGCTGCTCCTTCCTTTGTGCTATCCAAATTGTTCACATAACTTCCCAGTAAACAACTAATACTTAACAAATCAACATAACAGAAGAAAGTAAACAAAAAAAAAAGAACATACAAACATCTTTGTTTCTGATATGGTCCTCTGAATATCTAAGTAAAAGCTTGTGTTTTTTAATGGAAGCAGTGGATTGTGATAGCATCCAATGGAGCGTTTGATGGAGGGCAAGACATCTCAGTGTCAGTGACAATTTCTGTCTGGCTTCAGCTGCCCATGAAACTACAGCACCAGTTTTCAAGAAAATCTCGTCATCCTAGGCAGGTACATACTTAGGCCCCTGAGTATGCATCATTTGATTCTCACTTAGAAATTTTGGCAATTTGAGTCTTAGATAATTAATTACTATTTAAAACTGACTTCAGATAGTTTTTGTTAACATTTTCCTAGAGTGCCATTGCTGACATCTAAGAATGCAACCTGATAAAATGGCTTAAAATGACCATGAGTCAATGAAAAAAATACGATCTTTTTCCTTTCTTTTTTAATGGCTTATAGTTTTTATGTTGTCATATAGTTCAGTGGCATTACAATAAATTAGTTTTGCAATTATCAAATTGTTTAACTTCTCTTTGGCATTTAATGAACCTCAGTAGCTGTTTATTGCTTCATATACTTTGCCATCATGAATATTAGCCTTTAATTAACTGGAACTCTAGTCTTAGTCTTTCTAACTACATTGCAATGAAATATTTTTATTAGGTTGATGAAGATAGTATTTGTTACTGCTTTCTCCAATAAACTTTCGGAATGATTTTTTTTTTAGTCAGTAATTTTAACAGTATAAATGTAGGAAGACTAAACTAGTTATCAAAAGTAAGGACATGATATATTTTTGTATTTTTACTAAGAAACATAAAATTGCATAGAAGCCTCACTTGGGAGGGTCCTTTGAAAAGCATCTTGTCCAACCTTCTGTTGAAAGCTGAGTCTCCCTGTCAAGCTAAATCTTTAGATTTTCAGAGATTTTCCACCACTTCTGGGCAATCTATTTCAATGATTTTTTTTCAGAATTACCTTTGAAGCGACTTGCATCTGTTGCCTCTTTTTCTGTGCAAGAGAATACCACCATTTTACTAACTGCCTTTTAGGAATTGGAAGGCTGTGATTAGATCTACCCTAAGCCTTCTCTTCTCTGGGTTGAACACACCCAGTTTCTTGAACCTTTTGTCAAGACCTCTAGACCTCTAATCATGTTTACATGATTTGGAAGACACACTCATTTTTGTCATGAACTGAGAGGACCAAAACTGTAAACAGCATTCCAACTGTGTAACCAATTGTCAAGGAGAGTGGAACTCCTTTATCTGCTGACTGTACTCCTACCAATGCAATATTGGGCTCAGTTTGCCTTCATTGCTCTTGAAGTACAGCTAACTCAAGTTTAGTGCTGTCCATGTGAATTCCCATGTGTTTCTCAACAAAGCTACATCCCAACTGGTCAGACCCCAGTCAGCTTGCACTGCTGTTTGGGATCTATCTCATGTGAAAGACATATTTCTGCAACTCTTGGTCCTAGTCAGTGAAGGTCTCTCTGTGTGGTTACTATTTCTTCTGGTGTATAGTGCCTCTTCTCCAACTCTGATGTCATCAGCAGAGTTGATAAGTGACCATTCAGTCCTATCATCCAGATTCTTTATAAATAAATTCAGTTTAGACTCAACGCCCAACCCAGAGGAAATCCATTTTTGACCAGCTGCCCATAAGCCAGTAAAAGTCTTCTCCTGAAAGTTATAGCTGTAACTTTTCTGTAAGATTTTGAAAAGCATGATACATGCAAGTAGCATGGTAAACAAGATTATTTCAACTGTCACCAGGATCAATAGAACGTATCCCTTCAATTTCTGTATTTTTCCTTAAAATATAGGGAAATTGTTGCAGTTAAGAATGTGCTAATTAGTTGTACATGACAAAATGCTAAATCTGCGTGAGGTAAAGAGATGTTAGGAATGGTCAGCCACATGTTAGAAAATATTTTTCAACAATCAACTATTTTGATAATCATGTCTTCACTATTAAAAGCAAAAAATACATAAAGTTGACTTTTTCTCCTGAAGAAATTGACTGATCTAAAGATTTTGCAACACTTTCTCACTGTGTTTACTATGCTCCAGATTTTAATTGTTGTTCTTTTATTAGTTTTAATAGCTACTGATTCAAATCTGTGATCAGAATTCTTGCACTGCGATTGTCTGCAAATAGAGAAGAAAAGGAAGCCTGATCTCCAAATACTATATAAAATCCAAGTGTAGCAAAATAAGTATATAAAATAAATGCAGATAGAACAGGAATTATAAAAAAAATGAATTATATGCATTTAGTTTTCATCAAGCAAACTGTTGTGAATGGCCCAAAGATAGGTCTTTTAATAAATTAGGGAACATTTTTCAGAATACCAAATATGATAATAATGGTGTCCCTGGTTATAAATGTGGGAAGGAAAGGAAACTGTTTGCAAAAGGGAAACAGTATTTGTTCCATGTAGGTTTTCCAGCAACTATCTCATAATATACTTTGATCTAATGCAAACACAAGGAACAAGTTGCTTCCAGAAAACATCTTTAAGACAAAGGAAAAAACAACATCTCTCTATTTAGAGTGTTTCCAAGTATTTGGTTTATCACTGCTTCTCTAGTTATATACACTAGTTGGCTGTACAATAATTATGAGATGTATAAGATAGGTAAGAAACACTGTATTGAAATGGAAGGCAATAATGGCATGTCATGTTGAAATGAGAGCTGTGACAACAGATGAAGGTTATTATTGAAACTTTTTAGGAAGTTTTAGGGCTTACCTAATTTAATATTTTCATTAGTGATCTAGACAAAAAATAGGATTATATAATGAAATCTATAGTTTGATACTATGTTTGGGGTAGTTATTAAAATAGATTAAGATTAGAGTTAAGATAGAAGTAGAAACCTTTCAGAACTGGTGTGGCAGAAGTGAAGTTAAATATAATAGTACCAAGTACAGGGTAATGCACTTAAAATTAATGATAATAAATTGTTATTAACATAGGCCTCATCTATAGTGAAAGATAGTTGCTGTTCTTAATCAAAGGATAACTATAAGATGCCATTCTATTGTTACTGTGGGAGACTAAATATAATGATAGGAGGTCTACCAGAAAGACTTTTTTTATCTAAGTTGTGTGAAATGGTACTACCAACTGTGTTTCTCATCACTGATGCTGTGGATTTGGTAGGCTTGAATATTATTTCTCTTTTATCAGCTTTTCTAGCTACACCTTGGATGCACAGAAACTTCAAGAAGTCACACCACTGAATTTGTACAAGGTGTTCCATAAATCCATGAGTTGCTGCATGAATACATAACCACTTTTTGTTTCAGATTTTTCACTTAATGGATTGTTTTCATGCTCTGTACTCTTACTGCAGGAAACAATGGAAAATCAGTCCCTATTCATCCTCTCTGTGAAGCAATGATTTGCTTTTATTTCTTCTTAGTAATCATTTTCCTGACATTATTTTTGTGTAAAAGCCGTTCTGTAACTTCAGTCATTGTCCTCCTCTGAAACTCTTTTAATTGTACCATATCTTTTTTGTTGTTGTTTTGGTTTGCTTTTTTGAGTTGGCAGATGAGAGTAGGCATACTATTTAAAATGTGATTTCTAACCATTGAAGTAAGGATAACATGAAACAGCATTTCAGCAGTAAAAATTTCTGGTCAATTTTTTAACACTTTATATAGTACAGAAATATTAGAGGAATAATAGAAGAATGTATTTGATGACCAAGATCTTTTTATTCTTCTAATTTCTTTGTTCCTGAATGAAGAATAGGAAGAAGTTGAATTAATACAAACTTGTCTACAAGAAAATTTGCAAAAGTGCAGTAGATAAAAGTTCATACCAAAACTGCTAACATTAATTAGGAAGAATAATTTTTGTTTTCGGATAAGATGTAGTTGGGATTGCATTTTCTACCTTTAATGATGATAGTCTGCCAAAAATAATTAAGATTGTAGCTCATGTAAGGAAGACAACATATTCTTTATCAATAATGTAAGTTAACATTTAATTAGAACAGTGACTCCTAATACTTTATGGAAACACACGTCTTAAATAATGTGTGAAGATCACACCAATATTGGAAAATACGTGGAAGGAGCACATCTGTTTGAAGTGCTTTTCTCAGAGTGTTATGCTCTACTGCTGCAGATGTGTTTACTAAGCAGTATTACAGCTATGCATATCAAATCTATTTTCACTGGGCATGGTCTATCTGTGATAGCACTATGCAGCAGTATGTCACAGTTTAGAAGCCCTAGTTTAAGCAGTTTGCACTAAAGTACAGTATATGCATATCACTGGTTAATCACACTGTATCAGTCTTATGAGTAGTAAAAAATGGCAAAATATGTTGGAGGAAAAAAATTGCAAAGTCAAATTTTGATCTTAGTTGCCACAGTTAAATTACAGAATAGCACAAGTGAAGCAAAGAATGTTACATGCTTGTATTCTGTTCACTGAAACACTGAATGTACTGCTAGAAACTAACATCAAGGTCATTGAAGACATAGAAACCTGTAATGAGACGATCAGAACAATACAAAATACTGGGTATGAGTTACGATCCTTGAAGCGCTTGCCTTTTTTTGAAAATGACGCTTTCTATATTATAAAAGGCAGCAAGTCACAATGGTATTTTTGAAGAAAGAGATATGGAGAGAATTGTAGGCAGCCCTTATCTCAGACGTGGCTATTAAAAAAAAAAAAAAAAAAAAAACGGACAAGAATTTCTCAGGGAATAATCGTCAAGGGCATTTGAGATTAGTTTAGCTCTCTTAGTCTCTTCTAGCATTTGAGATTAGCTTTGTTAATTAGCTTAAACAATAGATTTCTTATAAGTACTTGAAATTCTGTTATCTTTGTGCCAGTTTTCAGTTACTGTTACTACTAATTTTGACTGAGAAAAAAGTTCCTGTGTGGACGTTTTAGAATTGGACTGTCATTCAATCACTCAGGCTACACGATATATTGACCAGACATAACAAAGGAACAAAGTGGAGCTGAATCAGATTTCTTCTTCCAAGGCAACAAAGGCAGAGAGGAGTGATTTAGAAGACTCTTCCATTTCTTCTAGGCTTCAGCCATTGATTATAGAATCATAGAATCCTTAGAGTTGAAAGGGACCTCTGAAGGCCATCTAGTCCAATTCCCCTGCAATGAACAGGGACATCCACAGCTAGATCAGGTTGCCCAGGGCCTGATCCAGCCTTACCTTGAAAGTCTCCAGGGACAGGACATCAACCACATCACTGGGCAACCTGTTCTAGTGCCTCACCACCCTCACTGTAAAATATTTTTTCCTTATATCTAACCTAAATCTACCCTCTTTGAGCTTGAAACCATTTCCCCTTGTTCTATCACCACTGCTTAAGAGTCTGTCCCCATCTTTCCTGTAGCTCACCTTTAGATACTGAAAGGCCAGTACTGAGGGGCTGGAAGTAATATGAAAGCCATATCCAGAGAAACTGAAGAAAGGATCTAGTGAAGTAGGTCAAAGGAAGACAATGGTAAGACAAGACAGCTATATTGGATGGAAACCAAGCCAAATGACTTCTATAAAGAAACAATTAGAAGAATATTTCTCAAGACAAATGCTTAATTTTCCAATAACTTCTATTTTATTATGTAAATGTATGTTTGATGTTTTAGTCTTAAAAATACTGCAGGAACTGAGGTGGCCACAAAGAAATACAATGTTTATATGAGAGAGACTGAAATTGGTAAGCAAACAAAAAGAAACAGGTAGTGAAACTTGTAGAGAAGAAAACTGTAATTTGGGAAATCAATGAGGTTTTTTATTTGTTTCTATGTTAAGCCATATAAGTTTTTTCTAAAAATGTATTATCATGGAATTATGGTAGATTTTGTTTTTTTCTGTTTTAAGGTAAGGGGGCCCCCACTTGCAGGAGCATTTAAAGAGAGACCAACAAAGCCCACAGCATTTCGCAAGTTTTATGAACGAGGAGACTTCCCCATTGCTCTTGATCATGATACAAAAGGGAACAAAATAGCATGGAAGGTAAGTCATGGCACAGCTGTGGCAGCCAGCTGACCTTATTGAAGTGACATCTCTAATTGTCAAAAAAAGTTGACTTGTAAGTAAACAAACTGAAGTAATTTCTTAGAAAATGGAAGATGGTGGGGAAGCTGTTACAAAAAAGCTCTTGGTTCAGCTGTCTACTTTGGCTAACAATTAAATTATATGCTGCAAAAAGGAAGATGACAGAGTTGCTTTGCCTTAGAGAATTGCCTCCTGACCAATTCATCTCTCTTTTTATGAGGACCTGGCAATGCAGCCTATTTCAGGCAGTCCATCAAATGATGGAAGTGGTTGGTTTCGCTGAGCAGCAGCCATTTATCTACCCCAGATTTCACCTTCCTGCAGGACACTTCCAAATAGAAGCTTTAATTACCTAAATGGATAGGTCAAGATTGCCTGCTCCCTGAAAATGCAGAGCAGAATACAAACGAAGGCAGATTCTTATTCCACAGCTGTACTCTCAGTCTACAGCATATGTCAGACAGCGTAATCGCTGTCATACGTGCCCCTGTTAGAGGCTGACCTCCACTGCTGAAACCATTACAGCTACGACATTTCTCTGACAAAAGGTTAATTGGCTTCAAAATAAATGTATTGCCTAATGACTCCATTCTAATGCAGCTGTGTTTTTCTCTAAAAGGCTTCGTGATGTTATTTGTAAAACTTGCCAATCTTCTAAGTAACTACTGCAGACTTTTAAATTTAATTTTAAAAATGAATGCTGATCTTTAACCTGCTCCTACTATTTAATTATTTTTTTTACCATGAATTATTATTTTTGGTGTTGTTTATTGAACTAGGATAAGATTTCACTGGAAGCAATGATAGTTACAGAAATTGAACATGGTACACATGAAAAAATACATCAGATTTAGAGAATATTTAAATTTTTTCATGTAGAGAAAATGATAAAAAATTTAAATGTATAGCTTTGTTAATTCAACAAAACGGTAAGAATTTTGAAGTCTCATAACAGATTCTGCTGCTAATGATGTCAACAGGATTAGCCCTATACTGTAGTAAGTGGCACTGTATGATTTGTTAGTAGCTAGGATTTAAGATAGCTTTTTAGTGTATTTAAGTATATAAGAGGGATTTGTACTGTGAGAAAGTACTGTTAACAATAACAATACTAAATTAGCACAAGGAACAATTAATAGTTCTTGCAGCAAAACCTTACCCTAATCAGAATGAAATTCCATTGCAGAGGTTCCTTAGACAACCTTAGTCATGACCTTTCCAGATTAAAATTCATGGGTTTACAGTTTAAGTTTTCACTCCATTTTTTCATCACCTAGTAAGAGTGATGATTTGCAAATATATGCAAAAATCTGTAGAATACAGTTTTTTTTTTTCCTGAAGCATTATAATCTCTAATTTCTCAAAATCAGACTGATAGATACATTTAACCTCATTTTAACAGGCATTGGTGCACATACTTGCATTATAAGGATTAACATTCCACTTGATGATGCTACTGGCTACTTAGTTGACTTCTTGCTAACTAACTTTCTACGAGCCTTCCAACTAAAGCCATCTAGAATAAGTGTTTCTTCCCTGATCTGACAGTTTGAATTGTTTGAAGATATACTTACTACCTTAAGACAATCATAGTTCAGAATCTCTGGTGAAAGACCCAGCAGGAATTTTTTCTGATTGCAATTTGTAATCTTACCACTCCAGTATCTCCCTAATATCCACCTAACACACTAAAACATTGTCACGTAGCTAGTGAGACCTTGGGCTCTTTTGTCATGCAACAGTTATCTTTGGTATTGCTATTTATCTTCTTTCAAAACAAATTATCACTACTTCAGCATACATCCAAGAAGGCAGCGTAATAGTGCACTGTTCCATTCTTATATCATCAGCATGGCAGGGCCCAAGCTTATTTCCCTTATCCTAATCCACTTGATTTACTCACAGATCAATCTAGACTGAGTTTTGTGACAGGCACTCAAGAAAACAATACTGAGATAGCAGAATTTCTTGAGGCCGTTGTTTAATTTGGCATGCAACCATCATTGATTATTGTGCATCTTAAGTAGATGTAGAAGGCAAATAGGAGTTTTTTAGCTCAAACTTTAGGTTAGATAGCTTCTAACCTAACTTCTGTCCTACACGCTTCTGCTAGGGGCTGAGAATGTTGTTCATCATTAGTTACTATTTTAAGATGCAGATAAAGTAAATGTCTGTATTTTTTACTTGCTTCAAGGACATGAAAATAATCAAAATAGCTAACATACATCTAATGGCTCATTTTCTCTGATTCATCATATTTATTTGTAAGCCTGATTAAATCATTCTAGAAATATATTTTACTCCATACTGCTTAAATTCATAAAGAAAAAAAAGATTTTACTAATATGTCTAGGAAAATTTTTAAAAATCTTGTCTAAATTATATGTGTAAGAGTTAGATTGTTCTAGTTAAAGGATAAAAGGAAGAAAGAAATGGTAACTATTATTTTAATCCTGAAATCATTGCACGGTATTATTGTTTTATTCTGAGTTTTTTGTTTGTTTGTTTTTCTTTATTTATATGCTATTTATATCATGGTTCATTTCACTCTTGTTAGTTTGGCTGTCCAGTGGTGCATGAGAGAAAATGCAAGGGGGTCTCAGAAACATGATTTATTCTGACAAAGGAAAATACTAGAGGATTTTTTTCCTTCCTGAAATACATGCAGTGTTTTTTCTTTGGTTCGCTTTTGGTAATTACTGAAAGAAAACAAAACGTCCATAATTATCAGACATTAAATAATTTTTTGAAAACTCTTTACTATTCATTATATTGTAACTCTGTGGATCAGTCATTATTCAGGTAGAACAGAAGAATTTGAAATCTTTTAACATCCATAAATTGTGTTAACTTACAAAAAACTTTGGCTATCATGCATAAATGACCCTGGATTTTGTAACAGTTCTGGTTACCTCTTATTTTAAACCCATGATTAATTTCCTTTAAGGGCTAGCTAAGTGTAATTATTGTTGTAGACCCTGACAAGATATAGGTTTTAAGTTCAGACCTATTTCTGAATACCTGCATGTGTTGACTCTCTGATTCTGAAATAATAATTCTTATTTGGAGATTAGCTTAATTATTTCCAAAATGGACTAAATTTAGAAAGAATCATTTTTACTCTAAATTAATCATAAATTTAGATGAGATTAAACTTTGCAGGCAAATGATAGTGCTTACATAAGATCCTTTTCTTAAAATAAGAATCAAAGTAAATTAGATTTCAGTTACAGGATTGTTGTAGCAAGATCTGGCTTCCATCTGACTTTTCAGCCCAAATCTTTAGGCTTAGAAATTCATACTGGCATCCTGGCTGATAAGTTGCCATATCACACTACATAATTTCTGCGTTCACCTCTTTTTTATTATTATTACAAGACCAAATTAACCTGTTTTGACCCAATGGATGGAAAAAGATGAATGGGTAAAATATGGTTACAACATAATCTTAGTAAATCATGATTACAAGTTCAGGAAATTAAATCTGACTTTAAGCAACACCACCCCAAGAAAAAAAAAAAGATAAAGAATTTAAAAACTTCTGATAATTTTGAACTTAAATGATCTGATGTTAAAAGCTGTAATTGAGTTTATTTCTGTATGAAGAAGGCATGACTTTTGGTGTTCTTAATCTTCATTTTCAGAAATGGAGAAAAAATTGTCTTTTCATCTTTTTCAAGAGGAGAATATAAAGAATGTTTTGTGAGATATGTTTGTGAAAATTCACCATCTCTGTAATTCACCAGAATATTTTCTGATATTGAATACAATTTAAGTAAAAGAATCCATAGAAAATGAATTCAAAATATTCATCCCGCTCAGAGAGTCTACTGGCAGTGAGTGAATTTCTTTGCTAAATTCACACACTCAATAAAATATTTGAATATCTAATTTAAATTCTTTGATTTCATGATCCCTATATGGTCATTAACTAGATCTTTAGTACCTTACAAATACATAATACTCATATTTTTGGATAAAGCAATAGCTTTTGAGAACTACGAACAAACTTCTTAGGTCAAACAATTCAGCTAATGTTCAAGATTCTTTCCAAATTTGAAGCATTTGATTTTGTCCAGTAACAAAGAATGAACAATTATTGCATGGTTTGAAAATGTGTCTCTGATGTGGATCAAATGTAAAAGTTCGGAGTATAAATTGCTGTTAAGTTAGAATTAAATGGTAGTGGAAAGTAGTCTTCTTAGACAAAGGATGTGCTGGAATGTTTATCTCATAATTCTTCTGACTACTTGTTTGGGATCCTCAAGTTCTCTTTTAACTTATGTATGTCACAATTTTCTTTCAAAAAATGTAGCAATATATTCTTTTGCACAATTTCATACTGAGCTATGAATTATAAAATCTCATTCCTCCGTTCTTGAAAAGGACTTCCATTTTTAAATATACTTTACTGAGTTAAAGAAGGTCAGAATGCAATTAAAGCTTAGACTAAGGAAGTGGATAAAACCAAGGAAGTATTTCTGAATTTATAAGAACGTGTTTGAAATGAAGTCTTTCTGTATTTTAGAGAAAGTCATCAGAATGTTTGAAAAATTACTTGCTAGGGAATAGGGTTGATCATGAAAGATGTTCCTCTGTGGAAGAAAAAAGCTGCTATTCTTCAAAATAATTTTAGCTGTTTCAAAGACAATCAAATTCAAAACCACAACATTCTTCACCAAGCAAAAATATCAACATGAAAATTATTTGCATCTTTTTTGGATTTTTTTTCCAGTGTAGCTATAGCTATTTTCATCGGGGATGTGAATTTTATCATTTCAGTTTCTCTTCATCCTCTCTTTCCTACATAGTATATTTTTTCCAGAGTCTTTTATAAGCTCTGATACCAAAATGACTTCTTGGTGATAGAAACTAGATGCAACAACAGAAGACTGTTCTCCTGCCATTAATGTCATGTGCTTGCATGAGACATCTAATTTTTTCTTGTGCAGACTATTGAAGGTTGTTTCTGGGAAGAGGGACCACAAGTAATTTAAACATGCCACAGAACTGTAATTTTTGTTAGCACCTCTCATCCCTAATTTGGTTTTATCTGTCTGTTTTATGTTAGTCTGTATAAAATTCTGAGCTGCTGTGATTAAACTGACACCTATACCCAGCGGCAAGAAAAATCTTTTCCTCCCTCCCAACCCCTAAAATAGCTGTTGTGGGGTTTGTGTGTTTGTTTTCATTTTGTTCTCTTTTTATGAAGTATAACCGTTTTTGACTGAAGGGTAAGTTGTAAGCAAGAGGTAATATAGTTTACTGCAGCAACCACTATAGTTGAAAGAGACAAGGTGCAAAGCTCCTAAGCAATATTTCTCAGTATTTTTCATTTTTGTGGCATTAATTTGCAATTAATACATATGAATGTATTAATTAAACACTTAATATATGTTGTTTCATTTATAGAGTTTAGTAAGCCTAGGTAATGCTTCCCGAAGTATAAATCTAAGAAAAATTAGAGTGTGCTCATTTGCCATACAGAGTGATCCCATTAATATTTTGTCATTTATAGAAGTGAGATATGATTCCAGGAGTTGGAGGATTTAGTAGCTTATTCCCATCAGAAGGGGAAGGTCCAAATTGTCTGCATTTGTTCTTCTCTCTGTTCCTAAAGCATACTTGGTACTGGCACTAATACTAATCTGAACTCTCTGTGAGTAAATTTATCACACTAACTCAGGGAAAAAGAATTGGATATGCATTTTTCAATTAACAATGTCCTCAGAGTACTGTGAACTTTCAGTACAAAAGGGTCTGTAAGTGTTAAAGCCATGTGTTGATGAAGGAAAGAAAAACATCAGTGAAGAATGGGAGAGGGTAGAAGGATCTTAAAACTTTTTTTCTTTCAACAGCAATGAACTGCTACATTATTTTATCTGCTCATGGAAATGGGACTTCAGATATCTCTCATATAAGAGAACTAGCTGGCAATGAAAAATAATGTTTTTGTTTTGAATTTGTTTTCAAATATATATATATTGGCTTCTGTTCTTTGCTAAACTCTTTCTTAAACATTCTAACATTCTAAACATTCTTAATAAAAAATGTCATATTGAAGAAAAGATTTAAATCCATCAAAAATGTTGTCATGCAGAATAAAGGTTTTTTGCAGATTGTATACAAAGAAGTATGGCCACATATCACAATTAGCCACAATGATTACAGCACAGAGTAGTGCTAGTATTCTATTTTATTTCATGTCTCCACTAATATTCTAGGACACAGTTCAGTGTTTTCTTCTATAATTGACTTCTATTTATCATCCTCAGAGGATTCCTCTTCTTTTATCATTTCAGTGATCTTGTTTAAGCCTATCCCAAAGCAATTGTGTTGGTATGACAGAAAATTGCAGTGTGAATTCTAGTGAGAGGAACTGGAAACAGGAATTTCTTAATCCAGAAATAATATGTAATAATTTAGAGAGATTAGAAATCTGAGTTGATGTAAAGAAATGGTCTTGGAGAAACAAATTCTATAAATGCCTCCTCTGAAAAATAAAAAGATTCTAATAGATTTAAACTTTAAGAACAGTTTTGAAAATAATCAGAAAAATAAATAGTAAAGAACTCTGTTGTCTGAGGTGTACATGGTTACAAGAAAGAAATATTCCATTTCAAACTAAAATACAACAATGATGTGTTACATCACATCTTGAAACTGAAATTATTTGTAGTCTCTCACTATGGCTTACTGAAGCAAGTACAATCTAGAAGTGTTCACAAGTGAGCGTTTAGACGAGTCTCATTCCTAATTCTTCATGACTGTTTTACTAGTGCCCAACTGATTACTATCAAAGTGCTTTCTTTGCTGATGTGCATGTGACGTTTTCTTAGACATTGTTAAAAACCATAATCACAGTTCTATTCTTCTAGTTTCCTTTTTAAAAATGCTATGTAATACTAAAAAACAGACAAATCCTAATGTCTGTGATCTGATTCTCATTTAAAAGAAAGTTCTTTTAAATCTCTTAAGTGATATCATGTAAATATTTTACACCCTCTGTGCCTTGAAATTATACAAAAGAGCCCTAGAATAAATACTATCTCCTTTCTATCAATTAAAACAAATTCCAATTGATGCGTTAAAATGGGTTCCTTATTGCCATAGATAAATACTATCCATTCTTCTTTCCATTTTTCTCCCTATGATATTAAAACTTTTCTTACTGATCTGCTAGTATTTTCAACCTTGATGTTTCTCAGAGCAATCCATTTCTGAACAGCCATCTGATTAGCTAACTGAATGCCTGATAGAAGTTATAAAAGTTCTGGTCATCCTTTTGATAACATCAACTTAAATCTTTCTCTTATGTCTAAGAAGTTTTCGTTAGTATCTGATTGTGTTTATATATATATAGTGTTAATTTGTTTATATTTAATAGGTGAAAAAAAATTGTGATGTTAGTGATTCAAAAAGAATCTTATCAAAATGGTGTTTCACAGGACTCCATTTATGAAATCTCGTAAAATTGAAAGTAACTATTTCAATACTTACCAATGTTCTCATCAGTTGCTTTTAGTCTGTACATTTAAGCTAATATTTTCTATGAAATGCTGTATTAGTCAGAGGCTACTCAGTGCCATCTCTTCCTCATACTAGTTGTGGATCACAGAATTCTGATTATAGTACTATAAGTTTTTTTTAATGTTCTCTAGTCTTTTCCACTCCTTTCATATTTATATTTTAAAAATCTATAGAAATGTGTTTTTTTCTCCACATTCAGATAAAGTAACATATTTACTGAAAAAAAATGGCATGTTCATTTGCTTAACAGCAGAATCTTTTAAGGGAGAAATATTAATGTTCTCTTAGATATGATTCAGATTTCCTTTGTTTCAAGAACATCAATGCTGAACTTGGATGCTAGCGTTCAGCTGAAATCTAAAACAGGCTTTGCAAAAAGCACTGGCAGTTTACCTGATTTTTGTAGTACAGAGCTGCCTCATTTCAATTATTAATTCCTCGGTGGCTAATTAATAGTCACATCTTATAGCAGGATTTTAGAAAACAGTAATACTGTGGCAGTTAATTTATTTTTCCTTTTTCCCCACATACACAATTAAAGCCATCCCTTTATTTGATGTAAATTGCCATCTCTTGAAAGTATATGGAATGAAAACCCAGCCATGTATCAGAAATAACTTTAATTTAAATTTGCTAAATGACCTCTGAAAGCTAGATGAAAGATTTTCTGCTGAATGGGCTGGTGCTCCCTGCCTGTATAATTTATGTGAGAAATTAGTGCGAATGGTTCACTTTTATGGAGCAGTGCTGCTTGTAGCAAGCCTGCAGAAACAATTTTCCCCCAAGCCTCCATCTGTTCTTCAAACCAGGGCATATGCCATCTCATCGAGCTTGAAAGTCAGCTGATTTATAACTCCTGAAAAGTGCATAGATTGAAAAGAAAGGTCGATTTCTGCTATGTGACAGTGATTTGCTAGGCTCTTGGATAAAGACAAGTCACATTACTTTGGACCCAAGAGGACACAGTTGATGTAAGCTTCAAAAATTGGTGGATAGACATGTTGGACAAAAACAAATTGCTCCTCCTCCATGAGTTAAACAGCTATCTCTGTGTTCTAAAAGATCAAAACTTTTTAGAAGGTAGGTTGGTAATATAGCCGAGAAATCTTGTTATAGTGTGTTTCAGACAAAACAGTATTTTCCTAGCCACAAAGGTTGCCATCTAGAAGTACCAGGACTTGTTCCACTTTAAACTGCAAGCAGAAACATCTGTCTTAAAAACTGCTTGTTGTTATTTGTCAGAAAGTTCTCTTCAGTACCACAAGCACAGTTTTGATGAATTTTGTATGTCTATGCTGAAGGTGAATTCTGAACCCTGTCCCAATTAATGGATGATCTCTTTTCTGTCCATTCATTGTCAGCCTTCCTCCTTTTACCCAAATATTACAGAGTTCTCTGGTGAGTGACAAAACAAATTGAATTGACAACATAAAAATCAATATGTTTCTGATGTTTTCATTTATGGTCATGAAATACTGTGACTCTTCTACTTAGAAGGCTCATAGACTGAATAGCATCAACTACTTTGTCTTATCAGGTCTGATTTTTTTTTTCTAATTTCCAGGTAAAAACTGGAATATATTTAAGTGCCTATTTAATATAAGAAAGATAATATAGAAATAGTGCATGCAGAGCCTTTTAATGTCAAAATTTGAGGGCAGATTTTACCTTGTAAAACACAGAGACTTAGTATAAAATGTGCATGTAAACTGCAGAAAGAATCATTCCTTACAAGCATGAGCTTGTTGAGATATCTCTAGCATCCCTAAGAAAAAATAAAAATAAAGGCTTTACAGCTTTCCACAATGATATTACATAGATATGAATATCCTGATCTAACTCACATAGCCAAATATACTTTCTGAGCATTACATAATTCTATCGAGTTCTCTATTGAGAAAAGCACAGAAGGGCAGGTTAACTAGACCACTGTTATGCCTATTGTATAAATGAATCTCTAACACTTAAGTCAGTATCCAGCATAATGGAATTAAAATCTAGATAATGTATATGCTATTGACTGAGTAAAGATAATGAAAATGTAGAGCTATTAAACTGTTTAAATTAAATACAATTTATAAACATTTCACTGTGTTGAAGAGGTTTTAAATGTAGTTATAATATGGCTTCATGAAATGCTACACTGTAAAATGTGAGATGTTTAAGAAAACTTCACACTGCATGTCTTGTACAAATTAATCGGGAAAAGTTAACTGAAACATATATTCTAAATGCATATTTAACTAATGGTTCTACTTTAGAAATGTATTATAGTAGATGTCTATACACAACAGTTTTGTGATAAATGCTATTATATTTTATTACCCATCAATTGTTCCCTTTTTTTTGTCCACTGTATTGTGTACTTGTAGTAAATTTATCTCTCTCCATCGTTTTTGTTGTCCTATACCTTTTCCAAAGCAGAAATTAATTTATTGTCATTTCACTTGTCATTTTCTCTTCAGTAGCCTCTTATGTTCCTTTCACATCAAATTCATGTTCACATCTACTATTCTGCAGAGTTCTGATTTGGGCTCTACACTGCTCTGAATCCTCACATTTAATTGTGCTCATTAATAGTATTTACTTGCTTAATTCCTAGATGTATTGCCCTTTTACTTTCTTCCCTGTTGGTCCTTTCATCTATGTCTCTTCTTGCTTATTTGTGAAGAGTTTGTCTTTAAATGAAGTTACTCATGAGGACAGCTCTGCAGGAATTGTCTTAAGCTTTCTACTCAAATAGGGTATACTTTTAATTATTATATAAAGGTGTCTTTGAATAGAAATCATTCAGATTAAGATTTCAAATAACGTCCTAACCTAGTAAGCTCTAAATTCTAACTTTTTAAACTTCCTCTTCCTTTGAAACTTCTTAACTACTCTGTTGAATAAAATAACTATCTAGTGTGGCCTGAAAAAATTCTCTTCCTTGTGAGATTTAAGCATGTACGTAACGTTTTGTAATCAGTCTAGACTGAAGCCTTGCTTTGGCTGATCCTGTATAGCACTACTGTTAGTGAGATGATGTAGTTAAATCTAAAATGAGAAAAAGGTATTTACACTTGCTTGTTCTCTGACATAATTCTGTAAACTTTCTTAATAAGTGCTGTAGTGTTATTGCCTCTGTAAGGCATAATTTGCCAAAACCATTAAAACACAACCTATTTAAATGTGTCTGATAAATATTCTACTGAGGCAGTTGATTTGTGCTTTTTTTTATTTAATGGAAATTTCTTCTGCCTTTGAAGTCTGAGTCTATATGTACATTTCAATTAGCAGTATGTCTGTGTGACAGTAGCTGTAACATGTAGTACGTTATGACGACAAAAATAGTTTTAAATATTTAAATTAAATAGTTCCCCTTGGCTTTCAGCTTTTGCACATTAATGCTCTGGAAAGAGGCAATTTATAAATGCTGTAGTGCTAAGTGACAGAATTTGTGGGTTACTCGTTTTCTCTCCTATGACTTGCTTCAATATCAGACCAAAAAATATATTTTAATTTGATTTTAAAGGAATTAACAGCTAAATTGTCTCTGTATAATGAAACAATTTAAGTGCCGCGGGACATTGTAGAAGTTTCATCAGAGATAAAAACCCAAATAAAACCAACTGGCACATCATACGTTAAAATAAATAATTTGTATCTCAAATATTGGAACTGATTTTCTGTGCTTTGAAATAAATATTATGGTCATATGTTCAGGAAAATGCATGTTTAATTAAAGAGTTATTACAAAAAGATGGACAAGTAATACCTAGAAAATCACAAATAAGGATCTTTAAAGAGGTAAGAATATTAAATGAAAAGTTCCTCTGGCTACAAAGAAGCAAAACAAAGGGTGTTGCTTACAGCTTAATCTAAACTTCTGTCTAAATACATATTTCTTTGGGAACGTGGGTTGTGTTGTAATGTAGTGAATCTTTACTTACAGTGAAGACTAAGTGCAACGAAATGTGGTTCTGCTCTTAAAAGTCACACGATAGGGAAAAAATAGAGGGTTTGTCTTTATTGCTTTTCATTCACCTCTAGGTAGACTCATACTCTTTTGTACCTTTCACCTTCCAATGTTAAATATTTGTTGAACAAAAATAGTGATTTGTCCTATTTAATAGAAATCTTATGCCTTCCTGCTCCTTTGTCAACAGTGTTAAATGAATGAATAAGAAGATTTCATGGTCACTATGATGTCTAAGCTGCCACCTAACTATATGCCATATGTGTGTAGTCAAGTTGTATGAATGAGTGAGATTCCTTTGTTTTACCCTTTTCAGTGTTGTTGTGGCTGTCACATGAGAAAAGTTTATAGCTGCTATTTTCATTTTTAACTTCTTGCTGATATCTCTACGTTTCATAGTAAAATACTTGTTTTTTGAAAGCATGTACGTAACTGTCAAAGTTTTTGGTAGAATTCCAGCTTTCTTATCTGTTTATAAATATGAATAGCAGTTGCTTTGAACAGTGATATTGTCCTAGTTGCAGCTGGAACAGAACTGTTTTCTTCAGAGTGTGTGGTATGATGCTATATTTTGGTTATTGGAGAAAAACAATGTTGATAACACACTGTTTGAAGTTATTGCTAAGCAGTGTTGTTCAGAGCCAAGGCCATTCCAGTCTCTCAGCTCACACTAAGGAAGGGCTGCAAGGGGACAGAATCAGGACATCTGACTTAAACTGGCCAAAGGGATATTACAAACCATATGACATCATGCAGAAGGAGTTTTGAAGGGGGTGGGAGTTCATCTGTCTGTCTCTCTCTCTCTCTCTCTCCTGCTGCATGGTGGGCTAGCTACACCTTGCTCAGGGGATGGTCAGAAATTATTTTCGCATCACTTGTTATATACATTCATATATATATATATATATGCACATAGTCATAATTATTCTCTATCTTAGTAAATAGTTTTATCTCAACCCATGAGTTCTACCTTTTTTTTCCAGTTCTCTTCCCCATCCCACTGATAAAGGGTAGGGCTGAACAAATGACTGTGTGGTGCTCAGCCACCTGCCAGGTTAAACCACAACAGTCCTTTGGGTACCCAGTGTGGGCCCTAAAAAGTTGAGATAACAGCAGATCTGACTGGAGCACGTTAACACAGTATGTTGTGGTTGTTTGATAATTCCTAGTCACAGCGCTGATGTTTTCACTACGGAGCGTTTTGAGAGTCTTCTCGTGGAACTGTATTGTGTAGCACCTTGCTTGCTGTTTATTTTTCTTGCTGTGTTTGTTTGTCATCTCTGGGGGTTGGATTAAGGTTCATATTTTATATATGTGTTTATATATGTGTATACTTTATATAAATGTTATGATAAAATTGGCAGCAGGGAAACTAATGTGATGTGTGTATTAGGCATTGCAGTCATTTCTAGGTTTTGGAAACCATACTGCTGATATTAATAGTAATTATACTCTTTGCTTTGTCTCCTCAGGGAGACAGGCTATGGAGGCGTCAGGGAAGGACATTTTCCAGCAGTTCTTCAGCCTCCCTTTCTCTTTCACATTTACATCTTTCCCTGGACTAGTTACAACAGCTCTTGAGAATTCTGAATATCCATGGGATGTTCAGATCATCATGCTCCCATTGCTATGTGTCATGAATGTGTTCCAGGTTAAGATTAAACAATTATTTAAGAATATCACCCAGAGATCTCCTCTGAGGCGGAACAGTTCTGAGTAGCAGGGATTGTGGGATTGTTTTGGCAGATGATGCCTAGAGTGGTGGGCACCCCCAGTGGTTTAGAATTTCACTTCTGAACAACTTCAGAGTCCTGAAACACTAGTAGAATATTTAGAGAAGATCTGTGGCCCTGGCAATTCTAGAGGGGCACTAATCACTGCAGAGTGCTGGGGCCTGGCCCATGCCTAACAAGCTCTGTTCAATGCTATCCCAGCTGAAACTAAGACAGATACTTTAAGCTCACATCTGTTGTTTTCATTCACCAAAATGTCGTTGCCATTTTACCAATTCAGGCATCTATTCTTTGTGGATTTACCCATTGTTTCTAGGGTTATTTTTTTCTTTTCTATAGTAGTATAAAAGCTCAAAATTAGGAAAATAATGAATTTTGATTCTAAAACAGTGCCATATCCATCACTTTCAGTTACTAACATATGTTGGTATCACAGAATCACACAGAATCACACAGAGTGGTTGAGGCTGGAAGGGACCACTGGAGATCATCCAGTCCAACCTCCTTGCTCAGGCAGGGTCTGCTAGTGCTCGTTATTCAAACTGCTTTTGGAGATCTCCAGGGAAGGAGACTGTGCAATCCCTCTGGAGTGCCTATTTCAGTACTCTGTCACCATCACAGTAAAACAGTTTTTTTCATGTTCAGACAGAACTTCCTGTGTTTTGTTTTGTGACTGTTGCCTTTTGACATTCTATTTATATCCAAAGAAATGTATTGAGGGTCAGAAGGTGGTGATTGTACACCTAACGAATCATAAATGCTTATAAACCTGTAAATACTTATAAACCTGTAAGAACTTGTATCATAAATGATGGTCCCACTTTGTGATTCTTATCTTGCCCTCAGACCCTTCTGAGTGGTAGATTCACTCTGAGCTCAAATACTATTTCACAATTTTAAGATTTAGCTGGAGATTCTAAAGACAAGAAAAGATGCACTTTCTTTTTTAAATCTGTATTTATTTTTTTGTTTCTGATGAGTTATCTTTCATTATATGTTATGATGCTTATCTGAAAAGGTGAGAAAAATAGCTGGAAAAGAACTCTTTTGCATTACTGAAATTGCCTTATTCTTTCTTGACAAACGATAAGCAACTTATAGTCATCATAACTCCCTTCCAGAATAATTATTTTTTGGTAGGTAAAGATTATCTTTTTTTAAAAATGATTTTTAATCATTTTTAAACTTGATCTTATTCAAATCATTCATTTACAAATAATATCAGAAATGCATAATAAAATATTTGAAATTTGTTTATCATCAGCTGGATTGATATATTTCTGTGAGATAATCAAAGGCAATAAAATTCTATCAGTCTAGTTACAATAGCTGTCGCTACAGTATATGTAACAAGAACATGAAAGAATGAAGTGAATATAACTTCCTGCTCGCACAGTTTTATAATAAATAGCACTTTCCATCAGTCTGTTAGAGATCTCTTGTCTACAGACATTTCTGACTGTAGACAACAAGGTAATATTTATGCTTCTTGTGTAAAGAGTTGCAGTTAATTAGGACAATACATCAGTTTTCTCTCAAGGACATAGAAAGACAAACTTTTATGGATTTACCAGCTCAGAAGGTGATTTAAACTATCTGAGTGACTTTGCATGAAGTTGATTTGGAATACTCACATGATGCATTAGTTCGATGCAGCTTGTAACTTTCAGGTAAGAAGTAATAGCGATCACTAACAGCAGGAACATCAGCCCCGTACCTTTTTCCCAAGGAACTGGTCATTGATGCATTTAAGATCCCAGATCATTCACCCAGTTTTCAGAGGTAATGGTATTCCATTACCTAATGTGGTGATATCACCTAATATGGTGTTTACTGGGTTACAATAATCCTCTAAAAAGTGGTTTAATTTTTAGATATGCGCCAGTAGTGATTCACACTTCCAATTTTTAGTTGGTATTGTGTTGTCAAATTAACTTCGAAAGGTAGCAAATACATGTTGGGACTCCCAGAATTGTGCTGTTTCTTTTAATCTTTTATCAAACAGTTGTACCTGAAAAAAAGTGAGTAAAAGTGAGTAAAAGGGAGTTCTCCCTAACAGAAAACTATGTTTTCTCTGCTTTAATAATTAATTCTGTACCTTTGCATACTTCCTCTCTAAGTGGCAGCTGTTTACACTGCTCTTACGTCTCTAAGGAAGTCAAAACTACTCCTGCAGGGCAAAATACAAGTCCTTTAGAATGGTTGTTATAATTTTCCTAAGAAATTTCTTCACTTTCACGGTGACGTAACATGCTAAACCTCTAAAATATTACCGATATAAAACCTACTATTTTTTGTTTTCTGAGGGATTTAAAAGCTAATTGTGTCTGATCTGATTTATCTGAAATAAGTGACCCTATATGGAAAAGATATGATTCAGGTCTTTCATGTCCTACCTAAAAACCAGTTTTCACTAACCCAAGTAGAAGATACCATGGCCTGCCTGGAACCTACCAAGGCAGATCATACAACTGTATTGAATTCTTTACAGCCATTGAGCAAAACGTAGAGTCCGAGTCTTGTTTGATCAGTATTCATTTCAGAATACTTTGAAATACTTAGTAAAATTGTTAAATAGTAAGGTTATATGTTCAGAAATTCCCATTTAATTCAATCTGTCTTAATCATGCATTTAGTAAGCCAAATGTTTTCTACTACTTATACCTAAAAGTTGACTCTTTACTCTTATTTACATCAAAATTTGCTATGAGAAAAATGCTCAGGCTTAATGTTTGAACTATACTCCAATACATGCTATTTTTTTAATGAAGAACTGTGACAAAACCACTTTGTAACCTTGTAAAAAAACATCCACTGACTGAAGTACAACCTATGTCAAATATTTCTTAGTTGCTTAATACTTTATTGAACTTGTCTTCCTTAGCAAAAAGTATTATCTATATATCCTATAATATGTTTGTCTAAATATTTATTATTTTTATGCATTTCAACATTATTGTATATGTGATTCCAACTTTAAGAAGTGTTTACAGGTTACATAAACTTTAATAAGCATCTTAATTATAGGCTCTTATGGACTGTGTGTAATTAGTTGATCACAGTTCTTCATATACTGAGATATTAATCTTGCTGTTTCACTGTCTTTGAGTGCTTAAATATATTTGCTTTCTTTCGTCCTATTAACATTTGGTACATTTTGATAATTTAGCAAATCAACGTGAAGATGAGTTTCAAAGCACAAACTCTAGAAACTCGGTGAATACAGAAATATCTGAAAAGCTAACAGATGTGGTGTTGGGGCAAGCAACAAAAATCTAACACATAGGATCCAAAAATCCTTCCAGGTGCTTGAGTCTGATTGCACTCTGGGTGCCCTTTGCTTCTTTGCTGAAGCTAGACTGAAGCAAATGACAGTTGGGCAGACTTATCCTGATATTATTTTGGCCTCTTTTCCTGGTCTGCAGTTCATTTTCAAGAATAACTTGTGGGTGTTTTGTTGTTGTTGTTGTTGTTGTTGTTTTAGATTAGTTTGTTTGTTTTAAACAAGCTTGTTCAGACGCATATAGGTGGTAGAAATAGTAGGGGGAGTTATGACGGTGTTCAGGATTTTTGAGTCTCCCAGATTTCTGGGGGAATTCCTGTGAACAGGTACTATTCTGTTTCTCCATACCCTAAGATGATGATCGAAACCTTTTCTAATAATGTAGAAATAGTCCACTTTAGGTTATGTTTCATCCTTGCATATAAATGCTTTTGATGTTGATACAATACTGCATAAATCTTAAGTTCATACTTCACTGTTGTAACAAACTAGGAAGTTACATATATCACATGCTACAAAACTATGTTTTGATTCATTATTATCATCTTTAATTATAGGATCATAATGCTTTTCCCTTAGGGCCTTGCTTGGTCTAATATGCAGGATGGATAGTTCACTTGGATAGAGCTGCATTGACACTTTGTTGCATAAGAACCAGATTAAAAGGTTCCATCTGTTTGTTAATGTCCCGTGCTCCCTCGGTTGCTCTTCGGTTTCACTCTATTTATCAGATCGATAGGTTTTAAAACCAGTTAAAAATATGTCTGTGGCTTTCTATTTTTCTTTTCTGTTTGTTTTATTTTTGATCAGGTCAGTACAGTAACTTGCATAGTGTGGCCACGTAGATTGTTTCGCTGATGCAAATCAAAGGGCAGTAAACCAAGGCAGTAGAGTAGGAAGAAACAGCAGAGTGAAGAAAAGAAGAAGTCTTAAATCCATTTTACACATAGATATGCTTTAAAAAGATAAAATACCAAATCAGTAGCCCCTAGGAATGCTGCTTCAATAATTTTTAACTCTAAAATAACCCTGGTAATTATTTTAACAGTTCAGTGATTAATTCAAAGTGAGCCATTTTATTCTGAGACTTGACTAACCAGATTACTTAATTTTATTTACTTTCTCTGTTTGAAATGCAGCTCTGCTGACTAATACAACTTTTATGAAGGCTTTAACTGTAGGACTTTGGAAACTATTCTTCAAAATTTTAAATATTTTAAAATTACTTAGACTTAACGTGCACTGTGTCAGTCAAGTGAAACAAATGTTTCAGTTAAAGCTTGGAAAATGTCCAACCATATGTGAGACATCTTTTCCTTAAAGCAAAACAATACAACAAAACAAAAAAAACCTGCTTACTTGTTTGTTTTTCTACCTGACATTTCTGCAGATCAGATCCAGGACTACAAAATACAGTGCCTGAAAAATCACAAGCAGACAATCAAGAACACAGGGAAATTTTAATGTAATAAGAGCATGTTGCGCAATGTTTCTTCTCATATATGAATTCATCTTATTGAAGGGATGAAGCTTGATTCTATAATAAAAATTTTATCACATTTTTATATAATGTAAAGATTACATTTTGGGTTATATAGCAGCTATAACATTTGCTTTTCATATGCAGAGTTCATTCCTGCAACTTCAGAACTATCTGGTAATGTAACTTTTTTACTACAATATTCGTCATCATTCTTTCTGTGTTTATCCTACTCTTATCCTAAAAATACATATAGTAGTATTAATCAATCCTACACTACCCACTGCAGATGAACACTGGAAGTATTCCAGATTTAAGGTTTAAACCATTTTCTGTTGTCACATTCCATCCACTTGTAACAATGAATTTGCCAGATATATTTTGAAAAGAAAGAAAAATATTTCTGCATAGATGAGTAAATGTTACCTTATTAGAAAAAAAAAATGCCTACCATGCTTAAGAAAGAAATTCAAACAGCAAAATGTTTTCGTCACCCTATAAAAAGAGTAGTTGATATATCTTAAACTTCTCATTGAGCTATGAAACTTTATGCACCAGGGATCAGTATTGTGGCAGGTCCTGGGTCCTGTTTAATACCTTTATTGATGATCTGGACGAGGGGATTGAATGCACCCTCAGTAAGTTAGCAAATGACACCAAGGTGGGAGGAAGCGTTGATCTTCTTGAGGATTGGAAGGCTCTATGGAGGGATCTTGATAGGCTGGATTGATGGGTTGAGGCCAATTGTACAAGCTTCAACAAGATCATGTGTCAGGTCCTGCACCCTAACAATCCCATGCAAATCTACAGGCTTGGGGCAGAGTGGCTGGAAACCTGCATGGAGGAAAAGGATTTGGGAGTGCTTGTTGACAGCTGGCTGAACATGAGCCAGCAGTGTGCCCAGGTTGCCAAGGAGGGCAAGGGAAGAGATTGTCCCTCTGCAGTACAGTAGAAGAGAATCTGGAAAAGATTGACAGTGGAAGCTGTTTCTTAAAAAGTTGATATTGAGTGCAGCAAAATCTCAATAGTTGCAGAAAGTGAAATATGTGAAATATTGCTCACAACAACTATTTCATTGTTCCCAGCAAAGTTAAGCATGGAGCATAAGAAGAATCCTTTAATATCTCCACATAATGAGAAATTAGCTTAAGATGCTATTTTCCAAAGGGTTAATAAATGAACCAGCATACTTCTAATGATTACTGTAATCTTCTTTGAAATTAATATTCCAATCTAAATAACACCCTGAAACCTTTTTATTTAGATTGCATGGGAGAGGTGGACATCACTCTTATTTTGAGGACTTCTACTGCAGGAAAGTGTTAAAATGTTTGGTGAAATATTGTTACGATAAATGCATATTGGATAGATTGCGTTTCATTCACAGTTTGCACTTTATTTCAGAAAAGTTAGTATATACAACAATTTTGTTTAAAGGAAATTGCTGTAATTTAACCCCTTGCATTTTATTTATTGAGCTAAAAGATGCTCTTCCACTTAGTATGTTTTCATTTTCATTGGATTATTTTTGTAATGGTATTAAGAACTTAAAGTACTTTTTCTTTACTGATTACCCCAAGCCTAAGTCGAATTTGGAGGGTGAAATCATAAATGTAAATTAAATAGTAAGGAGTGAAATAAATGTTACCGAACAGAGAAGGATTTCTTTCACCTATCTTTTTATAAATGCTAGTGAAAAAAGCATGTTGAAGGACTGTCAGAAATTTTTGTTTGCTTCAACAGAACTGAACTCAAAGAAAGTAGTGATTCTTCTTTGTGTGGCCTGTGTCTATTATTAACTGTTTTGCATATTAAGGTAAGTGGATTAGTCAGCATGGCTGTTTACTAAAGGGCCGAAGGTGATCTTACGAGCTTGTTGAGCTTCTAATGAAGCTTTTAGAATGCAGTTTGCACTATCAGGCAATACATTGAGTTTTATCCAAAGAGCTGAAATAGGAGAGCAACTGCAACAGCTACTGTCCCAATACTTAAAATCTATCCTATTTGTTTCCCTGATTTCTGTTTTCTTCAGAAGATAATGGAGAAGACTATGAGGACAAAAGCTTCTACATTACTAGGTGCCTTTTTATGTGGCAGCTTGCTGAACATTGATAGTTAAAAACTATTTGCTCTTCTAATTAAAACAGTACTGGTTTTTTAGCATCTAAGAAAGATTCTTCAGTGTGGACTATAAGGGTTGATGGGGAAATGGTTGCTATGGAACTATTTTCTGAAGTAGCGTGGCATGACAACATTTAGCATGATTTAATTTGCATCTCTCCTGTGCTTCATTTTCTTAAGGATGACGTGGCTGTGGATTTCATCAGTAGTATTTCAGAAAGCATAGCTCAGCACTGATAATAGTTGCTTCCTCAGAAACAGTAAAAATATCTACTTCCACGCTCCCCTTTAGCAAGATTTTCAAAGGTAGTGAAGAATCAATCATCAAAAATTTTTAATATTTCATCTAGTGTTTATCTAGTGGGCAAGCTCCTAGTGTTATTTCAAGAAACTGAAGCTGACATTTCACAGTGTTCTGATCAGGAAATGTTTTTCCTAGTCACTGATAATTTTATAAAGAGAGGAGTAAATTTGTAGGCTTTTCAGCCAAGCCTTAATTGTGTACTATTCAGACAAAACAATCTCAGAAGATCAGAAAATTACCCTCATCTGCAAATCCATGTTTCATGTCCTATAGGTCAAAATGTCATATGGGTCAAAATGTACGCATTATAAAATATATAGAAAATAACAAATGGCAAATTGAAAGACAGAGGAGTATGGCAACTTAAATAATTATTCTTTATGTTTGATATTGCATGTGCCTCTGAGACTTATTCTTACTTGAAACACTGCTAAACATGTTTAAAAATTAGGTAGATCATAGTGCCAGAGCTGTGGTCGTCAAAATTCCTCTTTTCCCATCTAATTCTCTGCTTTGGCAGAGAATGCATTTGGATATTATCCAGTGCTTACTTGCAAAGCTGTCTCCCACAGGAACTTCTTACTAGAAAAGGAAAGGGAGAAAGTATTTTGCCACCATTAGGTGGCTCACTATGAATGCATTTGTGGTGGAACTAGCTGTGTTACCCCTCCTCCACTTTGCCTTCCTCTATGTCTGGGGCTGTCTCTGCTGCTATGAGCTTTTTTGCAATGTGTGAGTCATTTACAGGAATAAGGAGAAAAAGACCCTGTCTTTGAGTTCCAGAATAGCTGAGACCTGGGTCTTGCTTGCTCTGAGGAAAGTGTTCACAAACTGCAGTGTAAGGAGAGGTCTATTTGCCTCCCGTTACTGCCTGCCCCTTTGTTCCTTGTGTCCTTGGCAGAGGCTGAAAGAACTGGGCCTGTAATACTTGGTCCCTGCTGTGCCACTTAAAGAAATAATAAGCCATTGTCTTCATTAAGCAAGCCTTGTTTTAGCAAACAGAATTCAGATACTAAAAAGGGAACATTTTTAAGGGGGGAGAGTTAAGAGACAGGGATGCTTTACAAAATTCCCTAGAGAAACTGCTTTGTTTCCACTATTTTATTGCTACTTACTGAGAAGATTCATATTCAAATAGGTTGGGGTTGTGAATCGGTCGTTTGCACATTCTCATGCACTCAGGAAGGCTATGATTATGGCTAATTACAATGACGAATGAAATCCTAACAAGAGTGCTCAATCAGATTGCTGTTCATGCATGAAGCAACTAAGACTAGCCAATGGAGGTATGATTTTGGTAATTACAAACAATGGGGCTAAGTTGAAAAAAGCTTAGTAAATCTGCTCGAGACAAAATAAGGTCTAATTAATCACTTTAAGTTCTGAATTCTCCAGATGATCTGCATGCTCTGTTCTATTTAGCATTCTTTTAATAGACTTAGTCTAAGGAGCAAGAATGCTTCCTTTTTGCTCATACTTTCACTGAAGAGAATGCAAGTGTTTCTAAATACTCTGACTTTCCCTTTGCGACAATTATGTTGCAACCTGTTTTTTCAGGCCAGTAGATGGAATGTTAGAAAAATAAATACGCTGCTATTTGCCATGCTAGCAGTGTTTGAGAAAAACAATGAAGTTACGTTCAGTTGTCATAGTATTACTGACCTCATTCCCAAACCTTATTTAATGGGAATTTTGACATTCCCTCCGAAGATTTTAAATCTGCCTTAAAAGATAGTTTTATTCAGGCTAATTGTAAGTAAATCACTAAATAACTTATAAAGTATTTTCAAGTTTTTTTTTCCTTATTTATGGATAAGGAAATATTAACAGCAAATATACAAAATAAAATGAAGACTAAACTTCTGACAATGAAATTCTGGGAGCGGGGTGGTTTTTGTTTGATACATTAATACGAATCCTGATTTTTATTTTAAATATTCTATCACATGAGCCAATATTTTTTGTATGAGAAATCCTCATGATTAGATTGTCCATATGTAATCGCTGTACTGAGAATAAATAATATGTGACTAACCCATCACCTGACTTTGGTACATTAAGCAGACACTTCAGGAACTATTGTATTGGCATGAAAAGATCACGTGGTTATTTGACTTAAGTGAAATCTTGCTTTGAGATATCATTTGAGAGAAGCCCTTTACATTTTGAACATTAAAAACAATCATTGTTTACATTTCATATTAAATAATAATAGTTTTTCATATTAAAGTTTCCAGCACATTTCTCTTCATCCTCAGAAAGCTATATGTCTGTCTCTATAAACATTCATGAAATATTAAGCTATTACGTACTCATAAAACCTATAGAATAAATTCCTTTTTATTTTACTGCCATGTGAAAATCTACAAATCATTAAATAAAAAGCACTTATTTTGTACCGTTGATGTTTGCATGAGTCAGTCCTCACTCAGTTCTGTTGGGCCTGTTTCTCCCATTCAGAGAGGCTGGAAGTTTGTCCACAGGCCATTTTTCAGTCTTTTAAAGTACACCAAATATTTATTTTGATGCCAAAAATGTTGGTGAGGTATATACAGAGGTTGAACATTTTTAACGGGTACATGACTACTCTACTAGAGACAACTTTCATCACTACTATTTTTTGAAATCTCAGTATTAAAAATGATAAAGCTTAGATTTGAAGTGCTAAAGTAAGCCTAACAAATCAGTCTAAAGCTGCTTGTTTCATGTGGTCTTACAGATTTGCTAATAAAGTTTCAATTTATGTGGAAAACTTTCACCTGCAATTCTTCTGAAATAAAAATTATATGCATATATGAAATAAAAATCATATATGCAATGATGTATTACCCAAGATGCAGAACTGCTTCCATTATTTGTTCTCTTAAAATACATAATTTTCATAGCATGTTTCAGCCATATGGAAGCCTTGATGGCCTTTATTCTGTCATATGTTGAATGATCCAAAAGTACACAAATCTCTTAATAAGGACTGATGGAACCTCTGCTATTGACAAGACTCAGGCTTATGGAAATCTCTTGATAAGCCACGGAGTATGGTGCTTCATGAAGCGACTGAGCCAATGAAATTTTTTTTGCTGCTTCCAAAATGGTAATTTTCCCCTGTTGGCTACGGCCATTTCCCTTGGTTAAGTTCAGCTGTTCAACTCAGCCTCAGAGAGACAGTTTTGCTCACTAAACTGCCAGTGGATATAGTGTTCTTCTGGTTTGGTGAGCTGAATTGATCAGCAAGAGATCAAGACAGATCTCTTGTAGAACAGAAGTAGGACAGAAAGACAAGGTGCGTGGAGGTAGGGAAAGAGAAAAAGAAGTGAGACTTCAGCTTTTCATGTATATCAGGCAGCTAGACTGTTTTAGTCACCCTGCCTGCTGAGTTGTTTATTATCTTGGTTTCCTTCTATTAAAACGAATTGTTCAGGAAATGTCCTTCAAAAGCTTTTCTCCTCCTGTGATTGCTTCTAATGTTTCTTAAATACCTATACGTTTGTATGGAAAGCCTTTGTGTAATCTTGTTTGATTTTTCAGTAGCTCAGTGAATTAAAGCCATCTGAGTTGTGTATCAACCACTTGGATATTTTAAAATTGATTAGGTAACCCAGTTCATAGCTAGGTCATACACACAGTTCATGATCTAATGAAAGGCAGAAGTAATCATTTTGCCTGGCTGCAGGTATTCATTTGACATAATATAAATGAGACACTTACTTGAATATGGCCATGTACTTAAGTTGAAATTCTTATAATAAATTCTTCACGTGATGCCCATACAGCAATCTCACCTGTGGGTCTACTTGCTAGTGAGACCAAATTCTTTCATCCCTGCATCTGTGCATCTTCAAATCACCATCTCTTATTTTGATATAAGATAAAGTGAGAGTAAAAGGAGTATTTCTTTTGAAGAAAAAAGTCCATCTTCCTCACTGAAGTGAAAACCAAGATAAGAAACAATAATTCCTACGTCAGAAAAGTCCAACAATGCTAAAATAAGAGAGATAATGGAAATAATGTCTACAGTTTTATTCTGTACATTTATTGAGAATGAGAATTCTTTAATAATCTCCAGCTCTAGCTAATGGTCCTCTAAAACACCTGGCAAATATCTTTTTACTCCAACTTAATTTGTAGTTCTTACAGGTTCTTTAGCAACATTCTTAAGACAAATTTAAATAATAAATAGTGTAGCTGTATGGGGGTTGTGGAGGAAAGTCTTATGGTAGGTCTTCATTCTGCTGACATTTATTTTTAAAGCACAACAGTTAGAGGAAGTATTTGGTTTTTACTGGATCTAAACTTTCATTACATTTTTTCTGTGACAATATAGTTATGTTATAAAAGATAATTTCCAGAATATTCTGGAACTGACATATGTCAGTAACTATTTGATGTAAAAGTATTACATCTAGTTGCTAGCTCAGGTGTGTTAACTATATCATCAATTTAAATAAATAAGTAAAATCTATTCTTCCCCATTGAAACAATGTTTTGTTTCAAAAAATATTTATCACCTTATTAATTTTAGTGATAGTAAAACTTGGAAAAGTTATGCTTTACTTCAGAGGTAAAAGGAAAAAAAAGAAATATCACTTAAGACTGAATTTCATTTTGGAATGATGAGCATTTTCTTAGTTTAGGTAGTCTATAACTTATACATATATTGCATATATATGCATATACTGCATAATTTGCAGTTATGACAAGAACAAAGTAAGAAGAATAAGCTCTCTAATACTTTGACAAGTATTTATTTGATAATCTTGTCAATGTTGGCAGACTTGATAAGTTCCCCATTAATTTGTATCGAAGTGTATGCTAGAGTACCATAAATAATTCAATTTAGTTTATAAAGGAATCAAAACAGAAGTTTAATCTGTATCCTTTTACTAACTACAGACTTCGTTGATTCTTTATGTATGAATTTAGCAAGGAACTATTTGAAAGTTGTTAATGTTAATGTTAATACCATGTATTATTTAATAGAAAACATTATTGCCATCTTCAGGTAGAAAAAAACTATTTTTTTTTAATTTGTAATTAGACACAATATTTTGTCAATTTAAAACCAACATGCATAGTTTCTGTAGTTTCTACATTATAAATATTGAACTGCAGTATTCTCCTCAGAGAAGTTAAAAAGAAATGGAAGAAAGAAAGACAAATAACTGATTTCTTGCTCTTGACAGAGGGTTTGTTGTCAGCCCAATAGGAATTGACATGAACTGGTTGCTGGGTAACCTACAGCTGCTCCAGAAAGAATATCTTATGGGAAGCATTTTGCTGAGCAGCATTATCTAGGACCATGTCAGAAATCAGAAGAAAAACTATAGAAACATGAGTATTAAGAAAAATATTTTTGCTGAAAGTTTTTCAGGGCATATTTTTAATTCCTTGGACTTTATTAAAATTGTATTATAATAATTCTGTTTGATTAACGTAAATTAAGACAAGTCAAACCAAATCTGTTACTGGAAACAATTCTGCCATGTAAAAGCACATAAGCAACGTGTCATTAACTCTTTTTGATAGCTTTTATATATCTTTAACAAGAACAATATACTATAAAAGTAATAAATATTGCTGCATAGTTTTGAACTTAAAGTGATACATTACAGTCAAACCCAGAACTGTATGACTTTATTCAGAACATTCTAATTGATTTTAAATCACAGAAGTGTTATTGTTCTTCAATTTCATATTTTTTGGGGTGTGTATTTGTTTTTTCTACATCCTGGTCTTTGTCTCTATTAATTTCTTCCTGAAGCTTATGGACAGCAAAAAATCTTGCCAGTAGAATTAACTTTTCAATGGAAACTATTCTAGTTGGCAGGTGAGTGAGAAAAAGAAAGAAAGACTATATTAGGAAAATATTTTTGCTTTTTATTTTTAAAATTGTAATTTTTTTTCCTTCAATATGAAACACTTTCTCTGCAACTTGGAAAAAGTAGAGTTTATAGTATAAGCCCAACAGTCTAGTCAGACATAAATAGAGTAAGATATATTTGCATAATAATTATGGTCGTAGTGTGGAGAATGATATGATTCTAAGAGAATTGCTAAATAGACACACTTCGAAATAAGGTGTGTATAACTCACTTTAAAATGTATGCTGTTTAATAAAAACCTGGGAGGCCAGAATGTTTTTAATGAGATTTAAAACAGTCAAGGAATAAATATCTGACAGGAGAAATTATTTTAAAAATCACTAGCCTGCAAAAATAAGTAGTTGGAGTAAGTCAGAACTGCCTAGTATTTGTAATCCACAAATCAATTTACATCCTAAAAGAAAGTTATAAAGTAGGAATGCAAAATATTTCTTAAGAATATGAATTGTAGGGATGCTTCTTAATGCCTGTGATAAGAGCATATCATTTATCTGTGATAAATGTAGCTGTGTAAAACAAGACATTTTATACTACAGTGAGTGAAAATATAATGAATACCATGTTCAGTATCAGTTGAGAAAGATCTTAGTAGCATACCTGAATTATTCCCTTAAGCAATGTCACACTGTAATTTGAAAAGTCTTATTATATTTACAAAATAGGCTCTATTTATCTTAAAGTAGGAGTATTCTTACTAGTTAAAATATTTGCCAAACATAGATCGATCTCAGAAGTATCTTTGGGAACCTCGGTTCTAGGATTGAAAAAAAAAACAACCAACATGTAGAAAATAAAACATTTCTTTCTTATTCTGTCCATTGTTTCTAATAATTTTCCTTTATTCTTGCAATTAAATATATTAGTTTTTGTGCATAGTAACAAAGTAATGCTTGTGTATTCTGTTAGAGAATTTTTAAAGTTTCCTTGGTAGTCTTATTTCTGCATTCACTTTTTGGTATATTACATCTTTAAAGTTCTCTTGATGTGTAGATTGTTTTTATTTGCCTAGTTGCAGGGTTACTATCTGTTTTATTTCTATTACTAAATTACATGAAGAAAGACTTACTATAGAATTATACAATGGCTTAGGTTGGAAGGGACCTTAAAGATCTACCCTGCCATGGGCAGGGATACGTTCCACTAGATCAGGTTGCCCAAAGCAACAGGGCCTTTCAGGATGGGGCATGCAAAACTTCTTTGGGCAGCCTGATTCTCACCGCCCTCATAGTGAAGAATTTCTTCCTAATATCTATTCTGAATCTTCCCTCTTTTAGTTTAAAGCCATTACCCATGTCCTATTGTCATGGTTTTGTGATTTTCGGTTATTGGTATTCCACATCATAACATCATGTAGTGGACATACCTAGTTCTCAGAAGAGAAGGACTACTACAGTCCCCACGGTACTTTGCTCCTTTGTTACCATTTTCCAGCCGGAGGGAAAAGATAGAAGCTCGCAGTATAAAAACTTGCAGATCACGAGACCTCGTCCCTTTTTCCGCCGTCTCTCGTCTTGGCAGCACCTCGCTCTCCAGCCGTCTTATCGTCGGTAGTAGAGTAAGGCCTACCTTGATTTTGGGACATTCTCTCTCTCTGTATTGGATTTATCAGCTTAAATTGTAATTATATTGTATTATAGTGTGTTGTTTTGCATTCCGATATTTTATTTAGTAAATTAGTTTGTTTCTCCTCAGATTGTTGCCGTTGTTCTTTGCTCTCAGGGCCATCTCCCTACCCTTTTCCCCTTTTCCCAGGACGTGGGCCCTTGGGGCCCCCGTCCCCTTTGTCACGGAATCGGGCCTAACACCCATAAACCGTTGACACCTATCAATACATTTCCTGATAGAATCCTTCTCCAGGTTTCTTGTAGGCACTGTTTGAACTGACATTCTCTTTTTAATTTTTTTTGTTATTCAGTTCATATGTTTGACTGACAATTATACGTCACCTGAAACTGAATTTCAGGCCTGCTGTAAGGTTACTGAAGTTGATAGAAAGCCTCTTATTCATTTTAGTAAGAGGGATCCTAGCCCTGAATGAGAAAAAAACAGATTGCACTTGAATTGAGAGAATACTGAAGGTATAATTTCATTGTTCTGTTACGCAAAGTAGATTTAAAATTCAAATTATCATGTTTGGGTTTTTTTTGATGCAGAGTCCTATTAAATGTTATAAGATCTTCTGTAATAGCATATTACTTCTAAGAACTAGATACTATCATACTAATTTGAAGGTCTGTTTGTCTCCTTTCCAACAGTTATTGGGCTGAAATAGTTAGGAAAAGTACCATCAATCAGGTACATACTTCTACTTTATTTCCCTGATGTGCTCTTCCATTTCCTAGAAATAAGTGGTTTAGCAGCCTCCTAATCTGGATGTTAAATTCAATTTTGTTGCATTTAGGAAGACTTTCCTAATCCTCTTTAACTTATTTATTAATTTCATCTCCACAATATTCTTTGTCAATAACTTCTGCAATTTCACGTTGCATTGTATGAAAACAAAATGCTTTCTTTCATTTTAAGTTTATGCCTGTTTATTTTTCTCTTTTATTATGAAAAAAGTTGAAGTATTGTTATTTATTCACTCTACCTATACTGTCTATGATTTCTGATGTATCCTGCTCAGTCATCACTTTTTCTAAACAGAAAAATTTCAGCCTACTTAGATCTCTCCAATTAAAAAAAAAAATTACACACACTTTAAAGTTGTATGACTAGAATTTTTTTTGCAGTGATCAAACATTGTGAATTTACTATGTTATATAATGAAATTTTAAGACCAGCACTTAAAATTTAGTAACACTTTCAACCATTTTATTAGCCTTATTGACTGCCACCAAACAATATGCCTGCATTTTCAGTGCACTGTCAGCAGGGTCTTCGGGATCTTTTTCCTAAGGCATACACATAAAATTAGGATTATTTGATTGTTTTCCATCATATGTATTACTCTGCATTTACCAATAATGAATTTAATCTGTTGCATTATCACCATTTTCTACTTAACTTTTAAATATACTGAACAGTATGTTCCACCACATATCTCTCTAGAATCTCACCAGCAACATCTCCACATTTTGGAAGCTGACTTTTTTTTCACTCCTCATATGCATCATTCAACAAGTTACTTGTTTATGAAATGATTTTCTTAGCTATCTTATGCCTGTTTATTTTCTCTTGGGGTGAATCTGGGGCTCTATGCACATCTGCAGTTTCAGACATCTAGCCAAACAGAATCATAGAATCATAGAATTGCTCAGGTTGGAAAAGACCTTCAAGATCATCAAGTCCAACCGCAACCTAACCAAACTACCCTAACTCTAACAACCCACCACTAAATCATGCCCCTGAGCACCACATCCAAACGGTTTTTAAACACATTCAGGGATGGTGACTCAACCACCTCCCCGGGGAGCCTGTTCCAGTGCTTAACAACCCTTTCTGTAAAGTTTTTCCTGATATCCAACCTAAACCTCCCCTGGCGCAACTTGAGGCCATTTCCCCTTGTCCTGTCACCTGTCACCAGTGAGAAGAGACCAACCCCGCTCTCACTGCAATCACCTTTCAGGTATTTGAAGAGAGCCATAAGGTCTCTCCTCAGTCTCCTCTTCCCCAGATTAAACAGCCCCAGTTCCTTTAGTCGCTCCTCATAGGGCATATTCTCCAAGCCCTCCACCAGCCTTGTTGCCCTTCTTTGGACCTGCTCCAGCACCTCCATGTCCTTTCTGTACTGGGGCACCCAAAACTGAACACAGTACTCGAGGTGGAGCCTCACCAATGCCGAGTACAGGGGCAGGGTGACTTCCCTAGTCCTGCTCAACACACCATTCCTGATACAAGCCAGGATGCCATTGGCCTTCTTGGCCACCGGGGCACACTGCTGGCTCATACTTAGCCGACTGTCCATCAGCACACCAAGGTCCCTTTCCTTCAGGCAGCTTTCCAGCCTCTCCTCCCCAAGCCTGTAGGGTTGCCTGGGGTTGTTGTGACCAAAATGCAGGACCCAACTCTTGGCCCTATTGAAACTCATACAGTTTACTTTGGCCCATCGATCCAGTCTATCCAGGTCCCTCTGTAGTGCATTTCTACCCTCTGGCAGATCAACACACCATCCGAACTTGGTGTCATCTGCAGACTTACTGAGAATACACTCAATCCCTCATCAAGATCACTGATAAAGATGTTGAATAGAAGAGGCCCCAGCACTGAGCCCTGGGGGACACCGCTCATGACTGGCCACCAACTGGATTTAACTCCATTGACCACAACTCTCTAGGGCTAGCCATCCAGCCAGTGTTTCACCCAGCAGAGCGTATGCCCATCCAAACCATGGGCAGGCAGCTTCTCCACAAGAATGCTGTGGGGGACAGTGTCAAAGGCCTTACTGAAGTCCAGGTAGACCACATCGACAGCCTTACCTTCATCCACTAAGCGGGTCACCTTGTCATAGAACGAAATCAGGTTTGTCAAACAGGATCTGCCATTCATAAACCCATGCTGACTGGGCCAGATCCCCTGGTTGACCTTTAGCTGATCCATTATGGCTCCTGAGACTATCCGTTCCATAACCTTCCCTGGCACCGAGGTGAGGCTGATAGGTCTATAGCTACCAGGATCATCTTTCCGGCCCTTCTTGAAAATGAGAATCACATTTGCAAGTCTCCAGTCAACCGGGACATTCCCTGTTAGCCAGGACTGTCGAAAGATGATGGAGAGTGGCCTGGCAACCACATCCGCTAATTCCCTCGGCACTCTAGGGTACAATAGCCTTCGTAGGCCTCTTCTGTAGATAGTGGAGAAAGAGGAAATATTCCCAAGGACAAATTCAAGTTATCACTGCATTACCAGATGTGGTGCAATCTAAATAGGTCTGAGAAACAGTCCTGGTAACTTTGTATTCTTGCTGTATGTGTCTCCAGAGTTTCATTTCTGAGTAGCTGTGGTTTGATTTTGTAGATGGAATACCCATCAGAAGTTGGAACATCTCTTTTGATTTAGCTTTATCTAAAATGAATCTAATTCAAGCATTCTAAGTTCACTTTATGGTGTGAGGATAAGATTTCCTTCAAATGCATATTCTTCCTCAGAACTAGTGCAGTAACATAGACCTTCCTCAGACATAATAATCTAGACCCATATCAAGAATAATTCCCAGAAAGAACCTCTTTTTCTTTTGATTATCAATAGTGGACACTAGAGACATTACACTAGGGTCGTATGAGTATGAACACAAGATTTTATTGAAGTTTTCCAGACGTACTGATATAAAACAGAGCAATCATTGTTCATGTATTTGATGGCTGTTATATGTCTTGGATGCTATGTGGCTTCGGAGATTTCTTTGCATCCTTCCAAATACCTCATATATATGCATGTAATCTTTAATTTTATGATCCATTTTAGCATTTCCAGTGTCATGTTCTGTTCTGCTGCTACTAATATCTACTTAAGTGATAGGATGCACTCCACAGTAAGTGATGGAGAAATTTCATAGTTGTATTTTCCCCCAAGATTACTTGTTAGGTATATACAAATTTTATTAAACATAGCAATTCCCATCTTGCAACTTGTGTTCATTGTTTCATCAAGGCATGTCTAGAATCTTTGTTCTTTTGGGAAAAAAAACAAAAACAAAAGCAAAAACAAAACAAAAAAGCAGCATATAGCATATGTGGATATGTAGATTTTGCACTTGTATTTCTGAGAAAGACTTGAAACATGTCAGAAGTAAAACTACAAGTCTGTAAACTCATGTTATTCTTAACTGCTACATTAAGCAATAGAAATGTGATTTATTTGTTTTTAACCTATATCATTGTCAACAGTTTATGGGCTGGTTTGGCCTGGTTCTGTGACTAATGGGGCAGGGGGACCCACGGACCCACTCCCCAGGAAAGGGGAAAGGGAAAAAAGAGAAAGGGTAGGGAGATGGGCCTAAAAGAAAACAGTGGCAATGATCTGAGTAGGAAAACTAATTTACTAAATAATATATCAGAATACAAGATAACACAGTATAATACAATATAATTGGAATTGAAGCTAATAAATCAAATAAAATGAGAGAAAGAGAGTGTCAAAACACTGAAGGCCTTACTCTAATGCTGAAGGCAGACGGCTGGAGAGCACCCACGCAGAGGTGAGCAGAAGGGAAAAAGGGGCATCTTGTGATCTGCATACAGTTTTTATCTTTCCCTCTGAATGGAAAACGGAAACAGAACAATGCAAAGTGCTCTGGGGCATGAAGTTCTTCTCTTCTATCGATGATCCACGGAACTGGAGCATTAACTCTAACTCCTATTGCACTACATGATGTTATGATGTGGAATACCGATAACCAAAAATCATAAAACCATGACAATCCAATAGATATCTTTTCTGGAGGAGTGAATGAAGACCGTTGTTTACTATCTAAATCAGGCTTGTCAGAGAAAAATTCTGCAGTAATATTTTTAAGTCAAAATAGACTGATGAATTCTTTTGTGATCTGTGATCAAACAATCACGAATAGTTGTTTTCTTTCTTATAGTTGCATATTGAATTTGGAAAAGAGACAAAGCAATCTAGGCTGAAGTACACTTTTATCAAAAATGTATATTTGATTTGCAGTCAATACTCAAATATGTATCTACCTAATAAACTGATAGGAGTTTTAAATTCTGATTGCTTTCTATTTAGAAGTTTCTTTTAAGATGTTTAGAGTTTGTTTTTATGTTTATTATACCAAATATTAACTTTATTGGTAAAAAATGGTAAAGCACCAGTAATGCCAATATAATATTTTATATTTTCTTTGAGAGATCAAATTACAGTAATAAACAACAAAGACAGGGAACTTTATGGCCCAAAATGAAATAAATAAGACCTATTAAAGGAAACTGAGCACATATTTAAAAATTAACAGAAATTTAGGAAATAAATTAGTAGGCACTATTGCTCAGACACCAGCATGTCAAAATATACTTTGCTATGAGGAAAGATTGTCATAAAATCCCAACATGAAAGCTCAGTACAAAATAAAGATTGTATTTCTTGATTTGAAACATCAGTATCTATTGGAGAAGCAGTCAGCCCATAGCTTGGACAGATACACTCTTTGCTGGGTTAAGACCTGGCTGGGGGGCAGGGCCCAGAGTGTGGTGGTTGATGGAGTTAAATCCAGCTAGCGACTGGTCATGAGTGGGGTCCATACTGGGGCCTGTTCTCTTTAATATCTTTATTGATGACCTGGATGAGGGCATTGAGTGCACCCTCAGTAAGTTTGCAGATGACACCTAGATGGGAGGAAGTTTCAATCAACGTGGGGTTAGGATGGCCCATCAGAAGGATCTGGACAGGCTGGATCACTGGTCTGGGGCCAGCGGGATTAAATTCAACAAGACCAAGTGCTGGATCCTGCATTTTGGCCACAACAACATCAGGCAACACATCAGGCTTGGGGAAGAGTGGCTGCAAGAAATGGACCCAGAGGTGTTGGTCAGTGCTTGGCTGAACATGAGCCAGCAGTGTGCCCGGGTAGCCAAGGAGGCCAATGGTATCCTGGATTGTATCAGAAATAGTGTTGCCAGCAGGAACAGGAAAGCGATCACCCCTTGTACTGAGCTCTGCTGAGGCCACACCTCAAGTGCAGTGTTCAGTTTAGGGTCTCTGACTACAAGAAAGACAGGGAGGCCCTGGAGCATGTTCAGAGAAGAGCAAACAAAGCTGGTGAGGGGTCTTGTAAGGATTGGCTGAGGGGACTGGGATTGTTTGGTCTGGAGAAGTGGAGGCTCAGGGGAGACCTTATTGCTCTCTCTCTACTTACAGAAAGGAGATTGTGGCAAGGTGGGAGCCTCTTCTGCATAACTAGCAATAGGACTAGAGGGTTAAGTTGCGCCAGGGGAGATTCAGGCTGAATATTGGGAAAAAATTATTCTCCAGAAGAGGGATCAGGCACTGGAACAGGCTGCCCAGGGAGTTGGAGTCACCATCCGTGGAGGTGTTCAAGAAACATTTAGATGTGATACTGAGGGACATGGTTTAATGTGGAAATACTGGTGGTATGTGGATGGTCAGACTGGATGATCTTGGAGAACTTTTCCAACCTTGGTGATTCTGTGATTCTATGATTCTGTGATGTGATGTTTCCTAATTGTGTCCAGATCCAGCTTACTGATCTTCCAGTTATATGTCTCTTCTCAACCTCTTTCCGTTTATTAATAAGTACACTTTCTGTTTGCAGGCCTTAGCATGAAATAGTTTGATTGAACTCATAACTTCCTCAATATAAACAATTTTCACTGAAGTCAGGAAGATTAATGTCTGAGTACATATTTCAGTGTACCCTACAGCACAGTGTTTCATTAGATACACTAGACAGATCACTGAAGATGTTTAAAAATATGTGCGTTACTTCACATTTTTAGTCTACTGAAAGACATAAGAGTTTTTCCCATCTTATGTAGCTGATATGATGTAACAATCGAACGTCCTACTGATATTTCATGAGTAGCATTTAAAAAAAGATTGTGGTAGGAAATTGTATCTATCATACTTCAGTTATGAACTCTGGAATGCTCAGTATATATTGCAATCCTGACACACAGATTGAAAACAAAGTTTGTAAAGTATTTTCTGACAGGAGAGAAGGTATTGAATGGACTGAAATGCAAGTGAAGGTACTTGATAGAAGGTTATAGTTAAAAGAATTTTATATATTTGTTTATTTTTTATTTATGTGTTTATTTATTGTAGTTGCTTCTTTAGAGTGTTTTACAAGAAATACATGAATTCATTTTAGATAAGAAGCTACAACAGTGTTATATACCTACGATTAAGGAGATGTCATGGTTTATGAGGCTAGAGATCATATAATAATCCATGCTGCCTTGTTTTTAGTTTGCTCCAAAAGTAATGCCTCCTATTTGTTTTATTACAACAGATACAAAAGAGCACAGTAATATTATTTGATAGAGCAAATTCTCAGCTAAAAAGAAGTATTATTCAACACAGTCACCACCAGTAGCTATACGTATTCACCAACAATGAACAGGAGCTCTTCATTTTGTGATGTGACAGCTGTGCATGGCCATCGGAACATGGCTTGTCTTTCACATCAAAAGGCACTTTTGCTGCTGATACGTACCACCCACTGCCTCACAGTGCTCAAATCCATTGCTTGGTCTACATAAGCATTCAGCAAAAGTCAGTGAATGTCAGTGGGTGCCATTTTTTCCACATGGTTGAATTCAATACCACACCTTTGCTTTATATGTATTTCCATGTCAGACACCATTTTGTCAGTCTGCCCCTCTGCTGCCATCTGTCACATGGCAACAAAATGTAATGGAATATTGATGGGAAGGTTCAGCCTCTGCTGCCATACTACCACCATCTACCTCTGATATTATGGGCCAACATAATAAAATAGGAGGCATTACTTTTGGAGCAACCTCTGTATTTCTGCATTCCACTTTCTCATTCTTTTAGAAAGCTGATATGATTTGAATGGAGAATGGATAAACAGTTGGAGCAAACATTTAGAAAGGAGAGAAGATTGTAAAAGCTCTATGGAAAAGAGCAGGGAGAATAAAAAAGAGCAGAAATTACAAAGAAAAATTTTGTAAAAAATAGGAGATTTAAAACCTCATTTTAAAAGACAACAAAGAAAAAGAGACAGAGGAATAACATTCAAGGCAAAAGCCCTTTCAGGGGCTGAGGGTAATGCAGTCTAGGGTTTCCTAAGTACAGGTGCAGATGACATCTGCCCTTGTCTTAGGCCTGTAAATCTTGTATTCTTGTACTTAAATGGAATAGACATAGGTTTAATATAGGGAAGTGGAAAAAATAAGATGAATTTTTATAAAATGAAAACTGTATCTCCACTCAAGAATTTACTCTTTTTCTCTCAGCTAGTGTCAGTGCTCACATGCTAGTTATATTCTCATCTCTATATCATATTATTAGAGCATTCAATGAAAGAAACTGTATTGAAATGTTTACACTGAATCTCATTGAATTTGTCAAATATATTACAAAAATATTTGTTTGATGCTGTAGAAAATCTTTGTTTATTGAAATCTAATCATACTGGTTTTATTTTTGAATTAATCTTTGAAATTGTTGGGAAATTGTGGAGATACACTATACACAAATTGAGATAGTCAATATGCATGAGGCTAGCGACTTTTGAGAAAATTGTATATATATTTGCATATGTATACATATACACATTGTATATATGTGTATATATATATGTGTAGAAATATAAATATCTCATTTATTCATTTTCCAACTCAGTATTTAGGCTACGTAGTTTTCTTGTTTCAAAACATCTTTCATATAAATTAGAAATACCTCTTGACAGCATCAAAATAAACATCTACTCTGAGAAGTGATTATACAAAAATGTCAATTCCTTACTTGGCAGATCTATTTCTATTGTGACATTTGAGTCATATCTGACACTAGTGACAAAAATATTTTACATTCAGTTACCTAGCTTCACATACAGCAATAGGGACCCACAAAGAGTTGGAAAGATTGAATAACTCAAGTCAGCACGTCTTTTGAAATGTCTATATTTTAGAGGGGCTGCTGTTTGATAAGGTAGGAAAACTCATGAAGTTCAGGCTCCAGGTTACATTTCTTCCACTGATAGACCATATAATCCAGGAAGAAAGTAAATAATTACCCAAAAAGAATGTGATGATTTTGAGAATGCCTCCATGTAAATTTATAAATTCTTTTTTATTTCTTCAACACTGTTTTCTTAATATAATTTCCTGTCAGGATTAAAGTTTCCATTTTATGGGATGAAATCAAACTCATTTCAATATCAGAAGCAGTAAAACAAATGTCATCAACAACAGAGCATCTGTAGCCAAGTGGTATTTTCAAATAGCTGTTCCATTCTCTTGTTGCAGTTCGAAGGACCGATCATAAACTTTCAACAGCCTCTGAAAGCAGACTCAGTGGAACATAGTGAGCATGAAGAATCCCAGGATGAAAATAACAAGTATTAGATGTTTCTTTTAGAGAAAATGAGTACTCTGTCAGATTAGGGAGAGGCAAAAGTTTAAGCATCATATCAGATCAGCCTAATTCAATGTGATATCATGGTGTCAATAATATTTTACTCCCTTATTCAAAAAATTAAGTATACAGTCCATGTCTGTTTACCACTACATATTTTATGACCTGAATGCAGAGGGAAAGTTTCTGATTTTAAGTTTAAAATGTTGCATTAGCTTTTACACTTGAAATTTGCGTATACTAAAGAGTATTCTAGCTATGGCATTCACTGAATTCATCTCTTTGCTTCTGTTTATCCTGAGGTATATTTACTTGAAATTCTTGAATGTAACGTATGGAATTTTTTTGAATTGAGCTCCATGAAGACTGGTTATGAATTAGATGCATGTATTGTGTACCAAAGACTTGGTGTATGTAACAGATCCGCATCCACTGGTTTCCATTTTCTTTGTTTAACTTGACCAGATGGTCATATATAATATTGATGGAGTTAACATTTATCTTTGCACAAGATAAGAAAACAAACACAGCTGAAAAATCTTTCTAAAAAGAAGTTCAAAGTCGAAATTACATTGAGAGCTTTATAAAGATTTTTATAGTAATAGCAAAAATAATATCTTCATTTAGAAGCATTTACTGCTAGCATTTATTCATTAGTCACTTTCATAAGTACATTGTTACAAGAGTGTTAAAAACAAAACTGTTTGATGAGTTTTCAACTTTATAGGCAGATAAGTTGAAGACCTTGGTTTAAGGTTTTCTGTGGAATGGTTCATGTGAAAGAATCACCTCAATTGATAAAAGCATTCTTTATTTAAAAGTATAAAATTGATTTTTATTTTAAATTATGATGTTTCACTAGGCAGTAAGGTGAGCTGTTAAAAGAGATGAAAAATAAAGAGATACAGAGAGAAAATAATCTTCATTTTATAAAAAAAGCAAATGAATTTTAATTAATTTGTATATGCCAACCTTCAGCAGTATTGCTACATTTTTGTGAAAAAAGTATTGTGAAAAATAGATCAACACAATTTGCCTCACAAAATTCTCACAGTACTACTTTTAATCCATTTTATGAGAATAATGGACTATATTTCATTCTTTTATTACTATTAAGCAATACCTAAGAGATGGTATAACCTCCTTTTCCCTCCTCCTCCCCTCCATCCCATCTACATTTTCTTTAAAAAACACTGTGTTTAGAGGTTGAATTTTTTCTTCATTCTGCTTTTTTCCTATCTCAAACATTCCATCAGTTCTTCAATCTTCCATTCTTCTGTCAGTCAAGGCAGTCAGTATCTGATGAAGTGTTAATGTCTGTTACGTATTAGATATTTAATATAAACACTTTCTTTTCAGTCCAGCACAGGCTATTGAAGGTAGAAATGTGCCCGTAAACTAAAATTATTGAATTGGCTCCTAGTGTTGTGTTCCTGCACGCTAAAGAGACAAGAGTTTCATATACTGACTTCAGGATAAGAATTATTGTCCCTCCTGAAAATATTTTAAAAGGAAGATTGACACAATAATCTTTTAAAATCTCTACTTCTCATGTTTCGTTAAAATTCCTTTATGCTGCAAACTGCGTAGAATGGAATTTATTTTCAATTTCTATTAATTCAGGAATATATTTTTACTGCTGAAAGCTAAGATTAATGAAGAGCTACATAACTTGTAAATGAAAGATCCACAACAATTTTCTGCTTAATATTTGTCCTCCAGATATCAAATTTTCAGGGATAACAGTTTCTCGGTAAATTTTAGCTTAAGACAAAAATTATATTGTATTTTTATTGTAAATTTTAAGGTTTTAAATAAAGAAATACTCCATTATTCATGATGATCACTATCTTTTATTACAGTTATGGCAGTGATATCTCATAGTTGATAACTATACTTTTTCCACTTTACTATACTGTTCATTCTAAATATGTAAATAATCAAAGAACTTTATGACTAGCTACAGTATAGAATTATGGGTAATACAAATTCTAGTTCTAATAATGTCCTCTCATGAGACTTACTGTTACTATATAAGAAAGCTATGCTAGGAAAACATTATTTAAGATATAGCAATAAGAACTAGCAGTCAGGAATACCAGACTCACAGCTACCTGAATAACTTTAATTCTTATCATTTGTACCTTCCTTCTTTGCATTCAATAAGTCAGGCTTCAGATTAAAAAAAAAAAGCACAATTGTGCAGATACACATGCAGATACACAGAGGGGCAATTTGATGTACAAAAAATTGAATCCAGTGTTTTTTTGAGATGTTGACATTTCAATCTAATGATTTTCTGAAATAAGTTTAATATTTTCAAAATTAAATTCCCAGGGGTGTGATTTTATTTTTTTGAGGAAAGAGGTAAAACAATTTATTCTAAAAAAAAATCTATAATAACATCAAATATCTGTAGCAAGACTCGCACCTGTAAGTTTTAAACAATGTGATACAAACAGAGGCAGGATGAGAGTCTAATACAGCTTTTTTTTTTCTTTGTACTTTCTACTCCACAACATCCTCCTTGGTATCTCCAAAGTAGTTCTTTGGTAGCAGCTTTAGCCCAGGCTTTCAAAGTACATATTCAATTTATTTGGCAATCCACTGAAATATGTTTGTACATTGCAAATAAGAGAAAAAAGATGATAATATTTATTCAGTGATTTTTGTAACTTTGCATCACAAAGAAAGGGTGCCTTTCCAACATGAGCAGTTTCCCTGACTAAATATATTCAGTGTTATTTTCTGTCTCTGTGTGGTCTGTCAAACAGCATTCTATGTCAAATGTTAAGAGGCAGGAAAATGTGAAAGACTTACACTGATCATCAGTGATCGTGTTTGTAAGAGATCAGAGATATATTTCCTGAACAAGACCTTCTTGCAAAAATGTGTTTATGGAAAGCTGTAATATCCGAGTTTCAGTAATCAGTCTTTTAGTAGTGTCTCAACAGATCGATTCATATCCCCTTCATATAACTCAGCTTCAAAAAGGCTGTTGCTACTAATTTGGGTACAGTTATCACAAAGCATAGGTAAATCCTTGAGATGATCCTCTCTCTAAATATAGCTAAATGTATATATTTGTTATTGACACTAATATTTGTTTACTGATTAAATAATAGATCTACTTGTAGTAAAAATTTTGAAATGTTATAACTGTGTACATTTTCAAGTGCTATTATCCACTACCATACCTTTCAATGGTAGCACTTGTAGAACTAAAACTCAAATAATTAAATTGAAATGATATTGAACAGAAAGATCTCTGACTTCAAACAACAGTCTCTTCAAATCCATTTCAGGTGAAGGAAAAAAAAATAGGAATTTTTTTTTTGCCTAAAACAATAAAAGATAAAAGAGAATTTTGACAGCAGGATATTACATATTGCTTTGCAATTAAAGCATCGTCAAAGTCTGCTGTTCCACCTAAAACTTCAGTCTCGCAAAATTGCAGACAATTATCAGGAGCTCTAAATTTTGAGTCACATGTAGATTTCTCAGTGAGTGACAATGACAAACTTTAAGTGTTTGACTGACAGTGCTTGCTGTTTCTCATTCTGTCTCACCTGTTGTCCCACCAATAAATGCAAGTTATTCAAGTTTAAACAGGAAGAGATGACGTCTTCTAACTAAAATGTCATTGCATAAGCAACTTTTATTCTGTAGGGCATATTTCTGTATGGTTCAACTGCATTAGAGTTGTTGAGTTGTTTTATTTCCTTTGGAAACTAAAGACACTATCTCTTGATTCTGTGGGAAATTAATGCAATTTTTAGTTATCCTAGGGAAATCTTGAAAAGCTGTGATTTTGACATGTCTTTGAAGAAGTAGAGCCATACTTTATACTTGGAAGGATTTTTTTTTTCTTAAAGATACTTTAATTTCTATTTGTCATTATATTTTACTAGCTTGTTAATACAGGGTGCTGGTTAGACCCCTGCTCCATAAACTGATGAGCTTAAGGCTTGTTTCCTCTAAGATCTCTTGTAGATATTTTGTTCTTAGCCACTGTGATTAAGACAAAATGATCCCCATTATACTATCAAAGTATTATTAATGCAATATTCAGCTCTTTTGTATGTTGAAATGCCAAATATGTCTGTTCTTTAACCATTGGTTTTTGTTACATACTTACCTTCTTTTGACTACAAATAAACCCTCCATCTTTAATGCATTGTTTCCTGCACATGTAAAATAGAGAGATGATGAAATGAGGTCACCATACATTCTTGTCTGTTTAAAACCATTGCTTGAATTCCAGACATCCAGTTTTCAAAACTGTTTTTATGAGTTTTTGGTAGACCTTACCCTATATGAGAACAGTTTGGGAAATTGTGTTTTAATGTGGCTGATGAGAAAGCTGTTACATTTCCAGCAGTATCAGTTTTGATTTAATTAATCATAGTATAGATTCAGTAGTTAGATCTCCATTGTTAATTTTCTTTACAAACCAAATATACTGCTTTTCTAACTATTATGATAAAATATAATGGTGTCACATTTTCCATCAAACTTGTTACGGAGTAGTTTGTATAAAGAGCAATAAACATTCATATCTCCTTTTTGTAACTTCTTGCTTTATCACAAGGAATGACTTCATTTCCATAGCAAGTTTTCTGGAACTTTTGATCTGCATATCCAAGTGCCACACACTGTCAATGAACTAGTCTAATGCCCTTATATTTGGAGAATTTTTGCTGATACCTGGCTATATTCAGAGGACAGACCTCCATTGGTCATCTTCTAGTCAAGATCTTTTCTCACATATAAAGATTTCAAGCATGTTCTCATTCCCTCTGGTTACTGTGTAGCCACAAAAGAGACAAACAAACCCCCCGCAGACTAAAGGTTAGCTGTGGATCTAGATAAGTCTGTGTTGGGGGATCATTTCTGTAGAATGACTAGACTTGCTCACTCAAACTAGCTGGAAGAAACTTCATGTTTCTGTCAGTTTTTCACAGCTGCTATTTATTCTATGTAATTGCAGTGAAGTTATGCTAATATTTTCTTTTGAGCTAGTGGACAGGGCTTTGCATTTGTTCCAGGCTATGTTTGGATCTGTGAGAGAGGATGTCTCAGGAGCGGAGGCAAGCAACTACGCACTCAAGGCAGCACTGAGGTTTACAAGCTTTATTCCACACACACACACACACACACACACACACACACACACACACACACACACACACACACTTAAATATTTGAGCAAGTGGCAAGAAAAAGGTCCCTAAGCAAGCACAATATGACTTACCGACCCTTGAGAGACAAACGAAATGCCGAGCAGGAGGAGGAGATGGAACATGCTGGCAATGGGTTTGGTAGGAAGTGTCAGCCCAAAAACACCGCAGCATCCCTCTTGCTTTTATATTCTCTCCCAGGGTCTGCAGGGGTTTATTTTCCACTTGCACGTTGCACCCGCGTGGCCAGCTTATGATACAGAGCCCAAGTGGAACACCTGCCTGCAAGCAAGCTCAGCCGCTTGCAAAACAAGATAAACTGGCAAGGTCAACACCCTACAAAACAAGATAAACGGCTGTTGCTGCAAATACTGCTTCCCTTAAAACTGTCATGCAGTCCATGGTTCTAGTCACGTAGCCATCTAGTTATGTTCTCTCCCAGAATCCTTTGTTCAAACTTAGGATCATTCTTCAACTTGAATTTACTGGAATACTTTGATAAGTACATTACATGACAGTACAGTGTTATGTGAATGTGAAAATAGCTACTGTACAATTTGTTTATGAATATTCTTACTGTATTCCTCTTGAAGTATATTTAAATGTTATGGAAAATAGAATCATCTTTCAGTCAGACATTTGTTAGTATTATCTCCTCTGACCAAAGAGATTAACTGGAGTTAAAGGTTCTGTCCATCTTTCTAGCTAGGATGTGAAACCTTTAATGTAGTCTATTTTTGAATACTTTTTTATTTGCGAGAAAATATTAAATCTTGATTTCTTGAATATAGGGGAAGTCAACAATTAGAAGAACTTCTATGCACAACACCTGCTTTTTAAGTCTTTCCTCTGCACTAAAATCTCGTTTCAATCTTTTTCCTAGAACATATGCCCCGTCTTTTTTTTTTTTTACGTTTTCTATATGTTGGTTTTATCCACAAACATGAAACTATTCTGCCTAAAACATTGCTCAGAAAAGCTCTGACGTTCACAGTTTTACTATCACATACAGCTTCTTAGAAGGAAGTAGCTTTAAACTAAGTTTTGCTAAGATTTGATTCAACCTATTATCTCATCTTTAACTTCACTGTGAATTTAGGAAAATAAAGATTAACACTACTGAACATAATATAAGCTAAGAAAAACTGAATATGGAGTAAAAGCAAAAACATCCATACTTTTTTATGAAAAAAATTCATAAGACAAAAGAAAAGAGTAAAATAGGAGCTTGTAAGTAATAAAGCAAAATGAGATAATGCTCTTTCTTGGAGGCTGGAAGTCTTTGTAGCCTCCGATTTCAGTATCAAATATTGAATTTTTATTGCCACATCATACTTAAGTAATAATTTTTAAAACCATTGATTTTTTTCAAGAAATAACAAATAATCAGAGATGAAACAAGCCTGTAATTTGGGCTTGCATGTAAACAGGGCAACTGACATGGCAGTGTGTTATTTATTATTGTATGAAGCATGCTGAATCCAAATATTATCACTTCAGATTTTCATCAAAATTAACAGTACACAAAAAGATGAGAGAACGTATTTGTTTTTTAATTGCTCTTATAAAATAACCCCTAGAACTCTTTGTCTATACATGTATGTTTTTTTCTTGATTCTTTTCATCCCATTAAATTTTATAGTCCAAGTCTGTGTAACTGTAGGAAACAGTACAGCTGCTGTTTTTGAATATTAAAATTGCAGAAGTTACTCTGACATTCGAATTGACATTTTTTTCTCAGTATGACTTGTAAGATAGTCATATTATACTTTTTTTTAATCCGTCACAAAATCTCATTAAATTACTTAAATATTGATTCTTCAGTGAATAAGGAAGCTTTGTTAATACTAATTTCCAAGCTTTGTTAATACTAATTAAAAGAAAACACTTGTTTTTTGTGTTTTTACTCCAAATGGCAGAGGGAGTAAGAAGCCATGATTGGATAATTATTATACCGTGCCTGGAAATCTTGATAAAAATCCTTTCCTTGCCTTCCTCTTTTGTGCACTGTTCAGTGGAAAAAAAAAAAAAAAAAAAAAAAAAAAAAAAAAAAAAAAGAATGTATGTAAACATTTATATACTTATGCACAAGAGCTTTTATGGCCTCCACTGTGTAGCTGTCTTCTTTTATATGTAGTATGGAATTTAGCATACTTATTAACCAGAAATCACATTGCTCTTAGCCTCCATAGAGATTTTATCCAATATCTTATGCCTTTATTATTTTTCTCTGTATGAATAAAGATGAAAAAATGATATTTTATGTGTTCAGTTAAATGTAAAAGCTATAAAAATATGTTAAAATGAAAAATGGCTTTTTGTCTTGGGTTCTGAAGTGTTCTGCCACAAATACATAAGCGATTTCAAACTTCACAGCCTGAATTTGTGTTGTTCAGAAACCTGGCAATGCAAATATATTTACAAAGCAGATGTGAGTATAGACAATAGTATTATATCATGTGAAAGAACTGGAAAGAGAAAGCTTAGTACGTGGTAATTTCCTAACTGTGCTTACAAAATGTAATGTTTCATTGTGGAAGCGTAAAATCACAGTTCACTTAGAAGGTTTTAAATTTTTGAGTTCTGTATTTAGATTGTCTTTAGATCTATTCCCAAGCTGTTTTGTAGTACTTGAAAAAACAGACTCCTGTGGCAGAGGTAGTTTGTCAGTATATTTTTCATATTACAGGCTTAACCTATTGTGATGATCTGTAAAGGAGTAGTTAACTGATCAGGCAAATTTGCATCCTTTGATTTACACTATTAGAAAGCAGTTTTCACGGCATGATTGTTTGATTCAGCTCTCACAACAGCTTGTAAGAGATATGGAGGTTGTCAGAAAGATATTATTGGATGCTCAGGGACTGCTTTTGAAGTTACTTTGAGCTGACAACTAATGAGAAGCTTTTTTTCATAACTTACACTTCAGCATAGATAAATGATATGGCTACTTTTTGTTTGCAAAATGATGGATTAGATATGGCTTTGTTTGCTCTCTGTAATAGAAAATCTACTTTACTTACAGATAGTTATTTTCCTTTTTTCTGTTTTATGTTGTTCTTGATGTTGTTTGTTTTTTTGGTGTAGTTTTTCTTTTCTGTTGCTTTGTTGTGTTTTGTTTTGTGTTATTATTGTTTTCTGGAAGGTATCTTCTTTACTGTGTGTTAGAGCTTTACAATGATGTTTTTTCCCACTGAAGATGACAGGAGGTCTGAATCAAAACTGATATGTTAGTGTGATTACAGTGAATACATTTGGAATGTTAGGGAGAAATATTTTTTTCCCAAAATTCTGAATACATTTTTAAGATAAAGATACTCTTGTATATGTGGAGCTAATAATGTAAAGAAGAGGTTAGTTATGTTTCTTTTGGCTGAGGTTGCTTGGGATGTATTTTGCTGAAGTTACATGAAGTGGCAATTGTTTTTGCCTCCAGATGTCCTTTTTTTTTCTTTCTTTCTTTCTTTTTTTTTTTTTGCCTCCTTAATAGGGTGGTTAAGATACTTTTGATAGCTATGTTAAAGTGGCATAATAAAGTAATATGGCTGGAAGCTGAAGATGGTGTGACATTGAAAGAGCTATTTTTAAAGACTTAAAATTGTCGTTCTGAGAATGTAGAGCAGGTGAGGAAGTCAAGGAAACTATAAGTGATGAAAATATGGAATAATAAAAAGAGCTCCAGTCTCAGTGTTCTCAAGCATTATCTTCAGAAGCATTAGTTGTTCAAGAATTTTCTCTTCCTATGCAAATGAGTAAAAGTGTTTATTAATGTGGTATTAACCATTCAGAGTTTAATTAAAAAGCAGGACTTAAACTTCATATCTGAAAATTTAGACACAACTAAATGACTAGTTCTGAGAAAGCCAGTCAGGCAGATTTGCCATGAATAGAGGGAATTGGAACATGACTCCATATTGTTCTGGTGTCAAAAAAAGTGCAAGAGGTTTCAAAATGAAATTTATTAGATGCTGTACCCATTTCCAGTTGAAGATCGTGGATTGAACCACCACGAAGCTAGTACTCATGTAAAATTGTTTCCTTTGTACCATGAAATTACTACATCATGATAGTTCACCATTCTGGTAATATATCATAATAATCCATTGTTTAAGAATTAGTGTAGTTAACGAACCTTTGGAATAAGCTGAGTATTTAGAGTCTGACCTCTTGGCAAGGAATGCCTTAGGCTTTACTGGTCATTGAGCCAAACCATCATGAATATGAGAGTATAATCTTAGGTTATTTCTGAAATGGAAAATAGGTGTCTGGCACAATATGTCCTAGGACAAAGAGAAGCCAGGCTTTACAGGGGTTGCTTTCCAGCCTTCCTGTACAGATGTCTTTCCCTCTGAAAGAGGATGGCTGGAGGTAGCTAAGAAGTATCCTGTGCTGACTTCTAAGAAATCTCTCTTGGTCACAGCCTCAGAATGGTTACTGTACATAACTCAGTTTGGCTGATGATTAGAAATTGGAGGATTTGGTGTTATTCTTATGCCACAAGTCTGAATTTTCTCTCTTGTAGATTGCTGCTGTGACTCAGAATGGCAGATTTCTATTTCTCATTTTTAAGCCTGCTAGGTAGTATCATTTTCTCCTTTTGCACTTTTTCTACTGTCTTCTACCTCTTTGCATTATTTATGAGCACAAATTGGGGTTGTAGTATGTGCTAGACTGCCTAGCTATTGTACTTTTATCTGAAAAGGAGATGTGGCTTCTGAGTTTAGAAAGTAAATTCATTCTCTGAAATAGTACATCAATACTTAGCAGACAAGTTCCCTTTACTTCTGACGATGAACTTGCAATATCAGTCAATTTTGCACACATGGCTATTGAAGCTTGAACTAGTGACTCAGTAATAGAATACTTAATCTTTTGTCTTCAGTTCCCACAGAGAATTACCCTAACATCATGTCCCCTAGTTCCAGATCTTACAATTATAGGAGGTATTTTTTGATTACTAAAATGGAATATACTAGAAACTAATATCTAAATATTAGAAATCTTACTTTGGTCTCTCTAGGTATTGTCAAGAGGATATCATTTGTTATAATGATAATACCAATGGAGTTAAAAACAAACATCAATCTTAACAGAATATTAAGTCTGAAATTTGATTATGATCACTTAAATCTCAATATGTTTAATTATTTTTAGTGTTCATTATTGTATTAGTATATTCATCTTGGATGCTTGCCTGGTGTGATTAGATGAAGTTGTTTTAAGATTTAATTGATCTTACTGATTTTCATATTATAAGAACAAGGCTGTGAGCACTGTAGCAGCCACTGAATGCTCTATCAAATATAATTTGGATTATTCAAATAATGAAAACATTTAAACATTTGTTACTCTTTTTAAAAATTGATTAAGAAGATTTAGAGTAATTACCTGCTTAAAGCTTTGTTGGATTCCTGCAGAAATGGGTAATTGTGTGGCTACTGAGGTATTATTAGCCATAACTGAAGAATGATGATAGGGTAACCAATAAAAAGAATATTTTCATAAGTTTTGTATAGTGTTCCAGCAATATCTATTTTGCCTGTTTTCAAGTTTACTTTCCACAGTCCATTTCACTGATATTTATATAAATCTTTATGAGATTCCATTTTCATTCTTATTATTTCACTTTTTTGGATGTATTAAACATTAAAAATAAATGAAAGTCTATATTAGACTGAATTTACTGCAGTTTAGAAGCCAGTTGGAGCGTGGTAACGCATAGACTTCAGTTACACAGCAAAACAAACATTCTACCTCAATGCTGAGACAATACAGTGCTGATATACTCTTTGCACAAGTGCCTCAGTTTAGTCTGAAGAGAGATTCGTATACAAAAATCTTACCACTGATACACCAACTTATTTCTTCTAGGCAGTGAATTTAAGCTAGAAGTAACATTACAGCAATGTAAAACGTGATACAGGTATACAAATTTTGTAGGCACTTTTTTAAAAAATATACTAATTGTCATGATTTCATGGTTTTTCATCAGTATTCCACATCATAATGTCATGGAAACCAGATTGGACCATGACACCAGTACTGAAAATATTTGTAAATTTGTTTAAAAAAAAAAAAAGAGAGAGAGAACATTTATGTTTTATCATAGAATCATAGAATGAGCTAGGTTGGAAAAGACCTACAAGATCACCTAGTCCAACCATCCACCTACCACCACCAACCCCACTAAACTATGTCTCCCAACGCTATATCTAAACGTTTCTTGAACACCTCCAGGGATGGTGACTCCACCACCTCCCTGGGCAGCCCGTTCCAGCGCCTGACCACTCTTTCAGAAAAGTAGTATTTCCTAATGTCCAGCCTAAATCTCCCCTGGTGCAACTTGAAGCCATTCCCCCTGATCCTGTCACTAGTTACAAGAGAGAAGAGGCTGACTCCCAGCTCACTACAAGCTCCCTTCAGGTAGTTATAGAGAGCGATGAGGTCTCCCCTGAGCCTCCTCTTCTCCAGACTGAACAATCCCAGCTCCCTCAGCCTCTCCATAGTTTTCCTATATTGTACAGTACTATTTAGTTAGCTAAACAGACATTGGGTTAACTTGAGTGGATTAAAACCCAGTGTAGTGCTACTTCTTTGAGAATCAGTCTATAGTACCCTATTTGCTTTTGGTTCTGTTTTTTTTCTACAGAATGAGTGCAGAATTCCTAGGAAGATTGCTAAGGTTACACTGTGCTGCATGGCAAACACACCATGTGATAGTGATCACTTATGACATAAATCTGGAAAAGCATGAGGAATTTCTTGCATTTCTTCCTTTATCCCCTTATTGTATAGTTTTAATTCATATGATCTGGGAACCAAGTAGGTGTTTTATTTTTACCTTATATTCTGACTTTTATACTTGACATTGGTTTTAGTCTATTTAATTTTTTTATCTGACTTACTAATATTGCTTGTCTGTCTATGCTACTCAACTGTGAATGAACACAGCTATCGGCAACAAAGTATTTGAACAGAAAAATAACTTACAGGAATAAGTGTGATTTCTCAACTTTCTTACTCATTAAATTTCTTACCATTTATTCATCTGGTCAGTGTTAAGATAGAAGAGCATTCTTAAGATCTAGACTACATTAAACTCTTAAAAGCATCTTTGAGAAACTGTACTAAGTAAATGTATAAAGATGCATATATAGAATGTGTATCAATAGTATAATTTACAGGTAGATACATGACATGTTGACCGCCTCAGTGTATTTGTTTCAAGGACAGTTTAAAAATTCAATGATCTGATCTCATTTTATCTAGTAAAAACTAAGTTGTAAAAACTTGCTTGTTTCAAATTCTGTTTGCAAAAGGGTGGAAGATATAGTTCATATTTCATTGATAAATTGAATAAAAAAGACAAAGAACTGGGCTGACTTCCAGTGCTGTATGATACTATATTTTGTATCATGTAATATTCCTGAGGTTTGCAGAGATAATAAAGTATAGGACTAGCAGCTATTTTAGTATCAGTTATTCTTCTTACGATAAGTTTACTTCACACAAATTTGTCTTTGGCTCATGTACTTTATTGCTTTCAAAGAAAATAACAAATTAGACAGATCAATCATTGCCATAGTCTGATGGTATTTATCTGAACCTCCATGTTTGTTTTTCCTTTCCAGTAGTTTCATCTAGCCTCATAAAAACTTCTTTAGGCAGTATGGTGGATGATTCAAATATGAAATATTGCTGTGAAGGAATAGTAGCATACAAATTAAATTTAGTAAAGAAGATCGCCATTTCCATGGGCAGCAGTCTAATTTTGAGCTAAGAATGTAAGAATACATGCTTAATCTTTAAGATTTAACTGTTTTCTTAATGGCGTTTGCCATTGAAAGCAGCGGATTAGGATAAATTTTTAAAGGTTCTATACAAATTCAAAATACCATTGTAATTATGATAAATTAAAGTATTACAGTATTACCTTCAATTTATCATCTATTCATATCTCTATGTTAGGTTTTTGTATTGGCAACTGCTGCAAAAAAATTGCAATATTTATAGATACCTATCTTTTAAATATATACTTTTTAATGGAATATTTTATATATAATGTTTATTTACTTGCCTTCCTCCTTTGTGCACTGTTGTAGAAAAAAAAAAGGGATGTGTGTAAATGTGAAAATTTCCGGAATCTCCTGTAAATATTTTTGACTTACTGCTTTCTTGCTTCAAATATTGAAATACAGAAAAAATGCACTAATAATATAAACAAAGCTATCATGTTTCATAGTGGCAATTCTGATGTGCTTCTTAGTTACACAAAAATAAGAATTTAAAATGGAATACCTTACGATATTTTATTCTTTCCAAATACATATGTGATTTATACAACCATATAATAATGAGCATATATTTTATTTTCCCTTATTAGATTTATTTAGACTTTTTATTAACAAAAAATGTTAAACCTTTAAAGCAATACAGTGTCAGCATTGCAGAATATATACATGTTGTATGTTCTGAGTATAAATTTTCAAAATAAAATAGCGTTGAAACAAAAAAGTATAACTGAATAACATAAAATGTATGGTTTCAAACTGAGAGAGGCCCATATTCTGATGTTTTAAGTAGAGTTTCCAGTTTAAATGGCTTTAATTAGAAAATAATCCTTTACCAACCCCTTCAGTTACCAATTAGGAAAAATAAATTTTACTATGAGAACTGTTACTTGAACTTAAGCAAACAACCATTGGATCTTCCCATATTACAGAAGCCATTTGTTTTTATTTTAAAGGCAATTTGAGTATTACTTTTTTAATACAACAAAATAAAACCTTAGCTGTTACTGTACATTGTAATATATTTCATCCAAATGTCATAAAAAATACTCTGTCCTTCCAGATACTTTTGTCACACTTCCAGCCCAGTTTGGCCTGGTTCCATGACTTCATATGTCCTACTGAAAGGAACAACTGGAAAAAAGTATGTTCTTGAAAGAGCAGATCGATGTTTAACAAAGCAAACATCAACATGAGGGACAGTTTGTAAATTCAAGTCTTAAGCTGTTGTTTGTTTGATCAACAATTGGCTCCTCTGAAGGGCCATTTTTACATACTTTGTAGATTTGTTATGGGCACCAAATTCAGAAAGGGCTGTTGAGTTATCTAATTGGTGTGTGTTCTCAGTCATCATAACACTGATATTATTTCCAGTAACTTAAGAAAACTGTTTTGGCTTGTGTATCATTTTGCACAGTTAATCCTAATGACAATACCTAGAAAAGTTATCTCTGGTATTTATAAAAAAAAAAAAAAAGAAGAAGAATATGTCACGAAGCAAATGAACAATTTCTGTATTTTTATTTTGAATTTTAAATCAGCATATGATCTCAAAAAAAAAAAAACAACGGATGTCATAAAGATATAATGACTAAAAGTCATCTGAAGTCTTCTTCCCACCTGTGAAATGCTATCTTTGGTGACACCATCAATGTAAGAGTAGTGTTCAGTGACTCATTTCACAGACATTCATGTCAGATGCCACAAATGACTGTAATCTCCTCCTAAAGCAAGGTTTATTTTTAACTTCATGACAGTAATATGGTCTAATCAACTCAATATCCCTGAGTTATATACCTGCAACAAACGTTTTGTTCACATATTTTTGATATATTTATTATAATATTTAAAAGCCTCAAAAAAAAGCTTTTTTTTTTTTTTTAAATGTATTTGTGTTCTTCACCCTGCCTCAGTTTGTGTAATTCATGCCAACCTCCACATTTATCCTAGTAAAGTGACAGGGCTGTGTAATGTCCTTCAGTATGGACATGGTTCAGTGCGTAGTTAGCACAGTTCTGGCATAGTTTTGTCAGAGTCAGAGAATGACTTCTGCCTTGTTCTGTTTATATGTTTTGATACAGATCTTGGAAACATTTTGATCACACTGTAGATTATAAATTCTGAAGAGTATGCACTTGTCTTGAGTTGTGACTTAATTGGAATTACATTGATTTTCACAAGAAGTGTCTTGAAACCTCTCTATGTCAGCCTGATCTGTTTGTTCCCAAGTAAGGCCTTGATATTTACATTAATCTTCTGTGTATCTTGTTCAGCTCTTTCACTACTGAAATAGAGAGGACAACACCATCACAGTGTTTGGTATCAACCAGCAGATGGTGCAGTACTCCCTTCCATTTCTAAGGCTTTATCAATGTCTAAAATTTCTTCATTTAGTATTTGACTCACCTGTCTACAGTTTACCTCTGGAAACCTTCCAGTGTTGCTAGCACATTGTCTCATTCCACCAGACCATGACTGAAAAGCATGAAATAAATTCAGAGTTATCTTCCAGGACTCTTGGAGTCCATGGAACAAAGGATTTCTGGTGGTTGACCTCTTCTTCTTAGACAGTCCTCTGCTCCATCACTTCTCTTGGTCTGTGCTCCTCCTCAGACATACAGACAATGAGAATACTTTGGTTTTCCTTTCTTAGTATTCTTCTTGAACTTAGTGAAGATTCACAGACTGTGACTTGCTTACTCCAACTTGTTTCAGGAAGTTCTGATCACAGAACAACTTTGCTTGTAAGATGCAGCAGCTTCTGGCCTAGCTATACAGCTTTCATGGTAGCTTTATCAATACGTTTTATTATCTTTCTTTCTGGGCTGTGGATAATTATCTGGAAATGTTCAGACATTGCTCTTTCATGAGAAGGATAGTCATTACATATGGAAAGCTGAATCCATTGGCCCAGTGGAACAGATTCCCAAGTGTACATACCACAAATTAACTTTGAAATTTGGAGGATGGTTTTCAGGAGTTGTGAGTCAAAAACAATCAGCAATGCAACTATTGCGTCAACATATACCAGAGAACCTTCTAGCATTCTCTGAAAAACCCTTGGTCTTTGTTAGTCTTTGATTTTGAATGTCATCTAGGGTTTAACTGAAGTTTTCATCCTTAAGAGATGTTGTTAAACAGCATTAAGCTGAATGTAGTTTTTGTGTCTCTAGGGCAGCCACAGGACTGATCAGACATTTTTTACCTATTCTTTTCTTCTCATTACTGAAAATTGGGTTTTATAAAGTCCATAATCTGTTGCAGTTGAGTGAAGTATTCCACATATTGAAGAGACACAGACATCATTAGATATTCATTTTGCTGGAGTAAATTTACCACTCTCACAAAAAAGAAGTATTTTAATACGTTGCACCATATATAGTATTCTAACTAGTAGTAAATATTACTATGATGCCTTTTCACATGTATTTTAATAGCACACCATATACTGACCAAAATTTGTGGCATGAAAACTCAACAGTTTCTTGAACTTAGTTGTAATGGACTGTTGGTGGACTGTTCAGTGGATGAAAAACTGGCTGCAGGATCGAGCGCAGAGAGTGGTGGTCAATGGCTCAATGTCCAGATGGAGACTGGTGATGAGTGGTGTCCCCCAGGAGTCAGTGCTGGGACCCATACTCTTTAATATCTTCATCAATGACAGTGACAGTGAGATCTAGTGCACTCTCAGCCAGTTTGCTGATGACACTAAGCTGTGGGGTGCAGTTGACACATCAGAGGGACAGGATGCCATCCAGAGGGACCTAGACAGGCTTGAGCAGTGGGCCCAGGTGAACCTCATGAGGTTCAACAAATGCAAGTGCAAGATCTTGCACCTGGGTCAAGGCAACCTCCATTACCAATACAAGCTGGAGGATGAAAGGATTGAGCACAGACCTGCTGAAAAAGACCTAGGGATACTGGTGGATGGCAAGCTGGACATGAGCCAGCAATGTGTCCTTGCAGCCTAGAAAGCCAACCAGATCCTGGCTGCATCAAAAGAAGCATGGCCAGCAGTGCAAGGGAGGTGATCCTGCCCCTCTACATTGCACTGTTGAGGCCTCACCTGGATTACTGCGTCCACATGTGGAGTCCTCATACAGGAGAGACATGGACCTGTTGGAGCGCATCCAGAAGAGGGTCACAAAAATGATCCAAGGAATGGAATACCTTCCCTACAAGGACAGGCTGGTAAAGCTGGTGCTGTTCAGTCTGGAGAAGGCTCCAGGGAGACCGGATAGCAGCCTGTCAGTGTTTAAAGGGAGGCTATAAGAAAGAAGGGGATAGACTCTTTAATAGGGGCTGTTCTGATAAGACAAGGGGAAATGGTTTCAAACTGAAAGAGGGAAGATTTAGATTGGATAAAAGAAAAACGTCTTTCATGATAAGAGTAGTTAAGCACTGGAACATGTTGACTGTGCCCTGTTCTTGGAGGCCTTCATGATCAGTCTGGGTGGTGCTCTAAGCAATCTGATCTAGCTGTAGATGTCCCTGTTGGAGAGTTGGACTAGATGACCCTTAAAGATTTCTTCCAACTCAAATGATTCTATGATTTATTCAGTTCCAGTCAAGAACTTATATATGACTTTCCAATGCAAATGTGGCATTAATGGAACCAGTGAGTTATCAGAGGATGACCTGACCTTCTGTGGCTAACATCTTCCTCTTGGAATACTCAGAGAAGAGAACGTGCAAGATAGGATTAATTTTACTGATGGAACATGCAGAGAGCAGGACTTACAAGGGGAGCTCCAGACCTAGAGGGAGATAACTGTTTTCACTGTTCTTGCTTTCCTTTCAGATAAACCTCATTTCTGCATGAACTTAATGAACTTTTCCCCTGAAGCTCTAGGATAAGATTACTTTACTAGAATTCATAAAAATCTTTATCATCCTTCTTTGGCTGGTGCTGTGTGTATCCCTTTTGATCTTCTTTCAAAATTGTATTCTGGAAGTCAGAAATTTTTAAGGATTGCAATAGATTCAAGATGTTAACAATTAGAAAAGATTATTACAAAAAAATACATTTAAAAAGATGTTTTTAGTTATCAACATGACAAGGCCTTCATATTGAGAAATACAATTACCAGAAGCTGTAGCATTACAAGTTGTAAAAATAATTTACAATTTTTACTTTTTTATCATGCATTCTACCTTTACTACCTACGCTGATAAATCATTTCATCAGTCAGTTTCAACTATTTGCAATATTTCATTATTTCTATCATTCTAAGTAATACTTTTATTTTAAAATTGTTGTGGCCTTTGATAATATGCTAAGCGTCATCATTTCTACTAATCCCCGGAGCACTCTTCCATTAACGTTTTTGCTTCTTCTACTGTAACCAGCTTTTAATTCATGAAAGGACTTCATTTTGCCTCCTGTGGCTACTAAGTTAACTTAATAATCTCCTGAAAAAGACTCTATTGAAAGCTTTTTGAAATCCTAATTTAATATCTACAGAGCCAGAAATCCTTTATCAATTATTTTAACTCTTAAAACTGTCCCTTAGATTGCTTTTAATAAACTGAATCTCCAGAGTGCAGTCTACAGATTTCTGCTCTTTGTCTAGCAAGCCTGTTTTATTAGAGTAGGAGACATATAAAACCTCTAATTTAGTGTCATATAGCAGCTTCTCAGTTCCTACTAAACTTATGAGACAACTAGTTGAGTCACTGGGCGCTCGTACATTTAGGATTCTGATTATACTTCTTAGAAGTATAGATTCTTAAAAAAAAAGATAGAGAAAACTGAAAAACAGGTTGTTCTCATTAAGAGAAATTTTCAAATGTCATGTGAAATCAGTAAGATTAACTGCATGATAAAAAATGAGTGAATATAGTGTGAATTTACTGAGAGGACTCTCTTCCTTCCTGTTCTGTATAATTTTCCATGCTTACTAAAATGATATCCAAAAAAAAATTTAGTTACATTTTTGTAGATTAGCAAAAACTGAGGGGAGAATTCCTCCAATTTTAGTAGTACAATGATAAAACCTAAAAAAAAAAAAAAAAAAGCAGATTGGAACAGATGTATGATGAAATAGTTGTTTTTTTTTCTGGCAGTGCTCAGAAATCCCCCATCACAGTGTGCTGTTGCAGTTTTTGAGCAAGTGGATAAGTTTCCTGTTTCTGTAGAAAGACATCAGTAACCCCTTTACTGTGCTCACAATAAAGGATAAATGGGAAAGGCTTAAGTAAGAAATAGATTAATCACAACTATAGACAGAAGCACATTTCCAGCACACAAAATGTTCCACTTCTGTTTAGGATTAACTTTGAAATTGCACAACTGCTCCAAAGTAAGATACCAATGTAGACTAGCCTTGAAGCATTTGAGGAAATGTCTCTTCTTCTTCTAATTAGGAGAATGAACAGAGTATCACTATTTTATTCTATTTATTATAACTTTTCTGCTAACTTTCCCACATAGAGATAAATGTCAAGAGTCAAAAGGCGATGGGAACAGTCTAACTGAAAACTCTTAACTTAGAAAAACTGCTATTCTAATTTACCTTTGAGCCCTTCGGTTTCCACATTTTTATTATATTTAAATATATATACTGTGTATAAATATGCAAATAGTACTGCATAATGACATATTTTCACTATTTCTAAAGCCATACAACTACTGACTTTTTTCTATGTGCATGTCTGAAACTTATTACAAAATTGGATAGTAGGGCAATTCTGTGTTATATTGTTGAAGATTTCCAGGTAGTTTATGGTATGCCTTAATCACTAAATCAAAATAAATCTTCAGGTAGTTGCTTTTAATTTTGGCTACAGACATTCTTCTGATGTGCCTTTATCCCAGTGTTCCTGCTTTTCTGTATTTTTTCTGGTTTTGTGTTATTTGCATTAAAGCCAAAGAATTTCAAGTTAATTCAACAGATAGCTTTTCATGAATAATTGGTGGAGAAAAAGAACATTAATGCCAACAGATACAAAAACAATTGCTTGGTCACTATATTTCTGAATATATAATATAATCAGTTGACATTCTTTCCTGATTTAACTTCATAATTCACTCTTTACAAATAGAGTGTTTTCATCTTATTAAAATGGTAGCAAAAATTATTTCCGTATTTTTTCCAAAAAGTTAAACAAGCTCTGGCCCCCTGGGGGACACCACTTGTCACTGATCTCCATCCAAGATACATACCTTATTGTGCTGGAGTATGTTAAGTGTAGGTATGACTTCTCTCATTTTTATAGGTAGAACATGAGTAGTAACTTATGCTAAAGTTCTTTCAAGAGAGAATCTTTATATTATGATCGTATGCAACATATACTGAAAGGTGAAATTCAACAGACTAAAACAAAATTTTTTTTACAGGTAAATGTTTAAGGACTAAATGCAACAGCAAAATTGATTTTTTAACAAAAAGTACCGTAAGTTAACATACTAAAAACTCTATCGAATCAAGTCTAGGAAATATGAATGGACATTAGATGTTTTGTAGTGAAGAGTAAAACTTTCTTCCCATTGTGGGTCAAGAGACAAATATACTAAAAGGCAAGAAACCAAAAACTGTGAAATGCACAAGCTTCATCTTGATTACAGGTAGAGAATGTTCGAAGAAAAAAAAATAAACTTTCAACTAAAGTGGAAGGAAACCTTTTATTCCTAAAATCAGAAGGAACTTTAAAACAGAATATTCAAGAATATTTCTGCTTTTCTCTTTCTACTAAGCTAGGAAATGGAGATAAAGTAGTTAGAAGTTTTCAACTGGTGGTGGTATGAAATGAAAAGTAAATCTTAAAAGGAATAATTATTTTACCAGAGAATCCATACAAAATCTTTACTATGCTTACAAAAGCTCCTTTTTCTCCTTAGCAAATAAAAAAAATGCAGTTTCTTCTTATATACATGATTTTAATGCTTTAGATAAAGGATTTAAATGAATGCATTAGCAGTCTGATATAATGTTTCTGGGAGATTAAATCTAGTTATTGGATAATTTTATCAAAGACATATAGTATTATGTGATCAGTTGAAACAGATGGGAAATAAACTGTTTATATATGTTAAAAACTATCATCTAAAACTCATGTTTGCTTTATAGATTACTGGATTAATTTAAGTTTGTTTGTTTAAGAAAGGTCAATAATATGTTAATTGTCATAGTACTATACCTTAAGTTCTCTCAGCTAGCTTGCTTTCTCCATTTATCAGCAGGTTAGCCAGGGAGCTTGTTTTTACTATTTACAGACTAAAATTGGGCTTCTCATTATATCAGCAGACTTTCCTCTCACTATTAGCTACTTCATAGGAATAGCTTTCTTGAAGGAAAAAAAAAAAAATCTGTAAATGTTATACTGCCATTGGTTTCCTTGTGGTTCAGTGAATTATACATATTGATAAAATAGACCGTATATTGATTATTTTTGACCTAGATAGCACAGAAATGTTACAAAACAAAAGATTTTACTGATGTTTACACAGTGGTTTTCATTGTCTGATCATATTTTATAGTAACTTATTGATTTTTTATTTGGCCTAATTGCTGAAAATTCAGATTCTTGGTTCAACAACTTACAAACCACTGTATAAAAGTTCATAACAATTATTTTGAGATTTCTTAAAATCCATATTTGCAGCATTATTGTCAGATATGAACAAGTTTTTCCAAGAATTTGGGCTTTGATCAGCACTTTTTGTGGGTGGATGTGAACAACAGAAGAATTTTGTGGATGTAAGCAGAAAAATCACATTTTTCTCTGAACAGCTGTATAATAGCCACTTTTAAAAGCTAAACAGTAAAAACAGAAGGAAAGGGTTTTGCACCATGGAATGTAAGACAAAATATTTCTGGGATCCATATTGTGGGAGTTATTATAGAGCACAAAATGCTAAGTAAAAATTAGCTGTATGCTTGGACAGCTCACACTTCAAGAAATGAGACTGAAATCAGAGTCCTTTTCAGAGCCATGCCAGTAGCCGTCCATCGATGGCTTTGGAACTAAACGAGAAGAAAAGAGTATCCACAAATGCTTTTTATCTAGTGCTTGTAGTACCTATATATTGTGGAGATTTTGCTTCAAAAACAAGCTTTTGTATCGTGGGAAAAAAAAAATTAAACCAGAAATCATATTGTCCTCAAAGTTAATGTATAATTTCTATGTTTATGTAATGTATAAACTGGAAGTCAGTGTTGGTAGATTACGGTTACATTGTTTAGTGACCACTTATTATGACTGGGAAAAAAAATTGAGCAAACTCTTGAACACATAATTTTTCTTCATGTCTGGATCATAAAAGTCAGATTTTAAGGGCAAAGAATAGCTGAGTGAAATTGCTCAGACTATCAGAAAATCTTCGAGAAAAAAAATTGCTGGTACATATAGAGAAGATGTTAATAAAGAGAGGGAGAAAAAGCATGAAGGATTCTATTTTATATGTTTTGATCAGAATAGTTGCAAATCCTTATATATAACCTGACAAGGTTGTGTATTTCCCTGGAAATTGTTGTAATTTTGAAAGAGTTGTCAAAATCCCATGTAAGGAATGGATTTTAAAAAAGAAAATAAATAAGATGGAACAATATTCTGACAAGGGTAGTCTTCTTTGTGAAGCAAAAAAAAAAAAAAAAAATCCACTTGGATATGTATATCTCATTTTCACATCCAAAGCTTTGCCCAAATACAAGTAGTTATAACAAAATCTGCAATAAATTTTCTGAAAGCGGAACTTTCAGTAATGAAATTGTAATCAGATAATTGTGTAAACTACAAATTAGAAGTTAAAAAGAAAAACACTGAAGGACAGAGGACTAGAAAAAATGTCTTTTTCTTGCTCTTCCTTTTTCATCTGTAGTTTTTTGACTAGCTGTCCATTTCTTACTTGATGCAAACTTCTCTCTGTAGTGAGCAATTTGGCTTCTGAATTAGGCTTGTCACCAGAAGTTTGCAGTTGCTACTTTACCAGCTCACAAGCCTTATCCATAACATGCTGAGTGTTAAAACTGTAAATATCGATAATGTAAATATCTTCTGAATCTTATTTTTGTGGTTGCTTGGTATAGGTATTTTTGAAATTTCTCATTAGTTGACCATGGGATATTGACTCTAACTGCATCTGATAAGGCTGTTTTTCCTTATGAAATTAAAAAAAAAAAAAAGGCAAAAAATACTGAGAAGCCATCATATATGATGTTACAGATTCTCTGCTAGGAAATGTTGATTTTATTTTTTCCTTCCTCTATATGGCTCACAACAAGAACTTGATTTTGTTCAAGTTTGTAGGTAAATAGTTATAATACAGTAATTCTTTTTAGACTCTTGTTAGAGATCAACAATCTCATATGTGAGAGTATTTAAGTATCTAATTGCCTCTACATATGCCAGTAGTGAGATATTCACAGCAAATATAAAGGACTTACTTTCAAGTATCTCTTCCATTTCATTTTCATTTATCATAAGTGGATCAGTTTCAACACGAAAGACTGAAGTGGTCCAATCAGTAGCAATGATGTGCAAAGTCAGGTCTGCTTAGAGTCAAGCAGGGAGTAAAATGAATGACAGTGGCCAACAGGGAATGTATGTCTGGTACTTGCTTGACTTCCATGATTCAAGTGAGAATGTTATCACTGGCCCTAAATCAAGGGATAGGTATTGGTTTGCTTAACTTGACAAATTTTTCCTTAGAATGTTTTGAGTTTCAGCATAATCTGTGTTAAAGCTTGTTAGATGTGAAGGAGGAAGCACCTACCAAATTCCAAAGTACCGTCTCATTGGAAAAATAGTTTAGCAGTTAAGCAGTGTTTTAAAGAATTGGTTGCCTAAAGGGATGGATTGGTCTCTCAATAGTTTTGATGATCTTAAGCTTTTCAGAGAAAATGCTTGACTGTTGAGAACCTCTTAGGTATATTCAGAGCTCTAATAGGCTCAAAGCAAACAAATTCTTGTTCTCACTGGCTATCATGAGTGTATGTAACATCAGGATGATGATGGGTGGAGAAAAGAAAATGTAAGAGTGCAAAATCCCTCACTTTCTAGTTAATATTGGAGAGAGGTTCCTATTAGAAATAGGTACTTAATTTCTCTCTATTTTTTTTCACAGTAGCAATCCATGAAATTTTCTTAGCATTCTGTTCCTGAAATGAGTAACAAATAAAATTAGGTCAATATCCTAGGAAGTTGGGTATTGTATATAAATACTGATACTTGTGCAACACTGCATATTTTTTGGTAACAGGATTCTTTCTCTTATTTGTTCTTTTGAGTGTCCAAGTAAACATATAGTGATCAGATTTTTCTGAAGGAAATACAATGTTGTGCTTGAAGTAACAGCACTGATTCCTATAGGTGACTTAGAGTAAGGTATATGAGCAAAAATTTAAGAATCTGGTACTGACGTATCAGAAAGCTTTCAAATGCTATTTCAGCTGTTTGAATCTTTAGTTTCATCTAAACAACTGAGTTGAGTGGCAGCTGTTCAGAAAATATATGTGAGCATATTAATTTGCTTTCTGATCTTTATGTCAAATATTTTGGTATTTCAGTATCTAGTGATATATCTTGTTGGAGACTTAATGATACTCTACAGTGATACAAAATCAGTTCTTATTTTCTAAATGTACTTATGTAGATGGCATGAATTATCTATCAACCTGATTATACTGTATTTGTTTTGTAAAATTGTATTTATTTGACTATTTATTTTACATTTTCAGGTAGAAATTGAGAAGCTGGACTATCATTATTATCTGCCTTTGTTTTTTGATGGGCTTTGTGAAATGACATTTCCATATGAGTTTTTTGCTCGTCAAGGGATCCATGACATGCTGGAACATGGTGAAAACAAGATTCTTCCTGTCATTCCTCAGCTCATTATCCCAATAAAAAGTAGGTGAAGAAGTGGGAGGAAAAAAAAAGCCACTAAAATTGCATTTATATGGCATAGATTTTTGACAAGTTGCTAATTAAGCAACAAAACATGACAGGCTGTAAATTTCATGTATATTACTGCAAACTTGAGTAATTCATAAGGTATAAGGCCAGAAGGTTTATTCCTTCAGTCACCTGGTAGATGCAGTTCTCCAGAAAAATAGCCTGTCTGGTGAGTCTTTTTCTTATTACAATATGGCTCCTTATCTTTGGAAACATTAAGGGACATTTTCTTACCTTTTATGCACATAAATTTTTATGTATTTATTATGTATGTCTGATTACTGCATTATGTAATCTCAGATGTAATACCACTAAAACTAAAACTTAATTTTTTGAAACATCTATTCTTTCACATATACTTCCTGGTTCTTTAGATCTGTACCTTCACTGGATTTTATTTTGAACCAACATCCTTCTCCAGTTTGGTATTATGATTCTTATGTCTACATGTTACACATATACTAGTAAATCAGACACTGTCATGCTGCACTTCTCAGTGTGGGAACATGACAGAATTGTTTTATTAGAAATAGAGTTTCAGCTCATGCTAATTTGCCCTCTCCTGAAAAATTCTTGAATATAGAACCATTAATAGGCAGTTTTGATGCAGCAACCTTTTTCTTTGAGAGAGAGTATGAGAGTTTAATAGGTAAACTAATGTTAATCTTTGTCAGCTGGCTTCCATTTTTTTTTTTTGAGTTGTAAACTATATAATCCTAGTGCTAAAAAGCCATATTGATTAAACTTGATTTCTATTTTATGGTTGATCAGTAATGATATCATTGCTGTCTTTTGCCTGGTTTTCTGTAGATGATTCATCATCCATGCTAATACAGAACAAAACAGAGTCATTCTCTTTGTGTTAGAGAATGAATAGTCAAACACAATTTTAGAAAAGGGGAAAGAGAATATAGTTTGGTTTCTGATAATACTGATGTATTAATATTGGAATGATCAGAATTGTTTTGTTTTATTCGTTTGCTTTATTCTCCTTTTAGAAGATCAGTTAGAGATGTCATTATCTCTATCTTTCTGTAAATTTTGAAAATGTCAAAAGGAGTATATAATATTAAGGAATGGTTACTCTGTAAGTGACACATGTGAAAGGTTATGAAAACAACATCACACATTTTTCTCTTTAAGACAGGAATCATGTCACTTCTGTAAATCTTTATTTTCAACATCATCCAAATAAATTTATAGTAGTATCTTTTTGAAAACTGAAATAGTTTCTTTGGAAAAGACTGCAAGTTTATGACAGCAGCTCCAGTTGGGATTTTAAAGTCTTGCTGGGACTAGAATCTAGCTTAAAAATAATTACCTAGAAGCTTTATCTGTTGCACACCTTTTAGCATTAGAAAAAGACTTCTAGGTAAGGATATTTATATGGGTTTGATACATAGCCTTTTAAATTGAATCAGTATTTAAGGTGCTGACATCCATTCAAGAATCTGCTGGATAAATTCAGTTGTTGGCTACTGTACATGAGGTCACTGGGGTTTTTGTTGTTGTTTTTGTTGTTTTTTTTGGGGGGGGAGGTTTTGTGGCTTTTTTTTGAAGCTTCTGTATTATTTGTAAAGTGTGAAGAGTCTAAATAGCATCTAAACATGACAAAGGCTTCTTCTAAACCCATATTAATATGTTAAAAAGACACACCGTTTCAAGGAACCTGGAAGCGTACATCTCTAAGAGTTTTTGAAATTCTCTATGCCCGTGTAATATAACAGTGTAGTCAGAGCTGTATATTTTTGAGACTAAGCTGCATCTCCAATAAGCTCAGCTATGCTTTACACAGATTACTGTCTCTAAAGTGTTCCTCTGGGTGTGTTATATCTGATTAACCAGACTTCTTTTAGACCACTGCTATATTTCTTTCACTATTTCTGTGAAAGAGCAAATCAATTGATCGTCAGGCAATATATATATATGATGAAGAGAAAGGGGATAAAAGAAAAATAGAAAAATAAGTCTGCAAACAGAATGCTTTTAAAAGCAATTTTCACTCCTGCATGTGTGTCAAAGGGAAATATTAACAAAGGGCTGCTCTCAAAAAGCATTTTAAATTAGAATTCTTTTGTATATTTAAAAGATTTAAGGAGAATTCTGTCAACCTACCCAAGACAAATGGTTTGTTTAAAGTTCACACTTTTTGAATATTGTATCTTAAAGATGAAAATGAAATTATTTAATAAAGGTGTGGTTTACTTTAAGTCCTAATCATTTCTACAGGTTTTCCTCTGGTTATGCAAACAAGCAATGACTAAGAAAAGGGAGATAACTGAAATTAACCAATACAGTTTCCTTCCTGAAAACACCTGAAATAATTCCTAATTTTTATTTGCCACCTTGAAATATGTTCTTTTTTAAGAAACTGAGAGAAAGAAAAAAAACTCAGATTGGAGATGCTGATTTCTCAAGGAGAAAAATATTCAAAATATATTCCAGTTTCTCAAAATAAGAATTCAAATCATATTTTATTTTGCAGTGCAAACCATGGTAAAATTGTTTACAAATATTGTCATTGAATGATATAAGAAGAACAGGAAAAGTGAATTACCTGGAATGTCACGTTTGTAATGAGTCCAACTAAAAACTTAAAAATGCAAAGTCAGGAAATGCAAGTACCTCAAGATGTTAAGACTTTTAATTCCCTTTCACTGGTAGCATAGGCTAACCCGTTGAGTTATTTAAACTAAAACTGAGATCCATAATTCAAGATGTACTGCAAATAGAGAAATACTATGTAGATATTACAAAAATTCTGATGCACGATGCAGAGAAGAGTATCTTCTCCCTTGCCAGGAGACTCCATACTATTATTTTCATACTGCAGATAAGGTAGGAAGGAGGCTAATTTTGCTCATCACAAACTGTATCTGTAACAGAAGGCAGAATAGAATCCAGATACACGTCTCTGGGGTAGCAAGCAGCGCTGCCTATAAGAAACTTGAGCATTCCTTTATTTTTAGGGCACAAAAGGGTCTGTCTGTACCCTATGTCTTTCAGTAATGCATTGATTTATTTTCAAACTGACTTGTGGCCTAATCCTATCTATAGGCAGCTAAGAATAGCCAGGAAAAACAGGGTGGAGGTGAGAGAGGGATGTTATATTGTTTGCTTGCTAATTGAATGCTCCCGTTCTAAATTCTTTGTAGTCACTTTGTGAATGTAAGATTCCTTTTGATACTTCTTTTTTTTGAGGAAATTTATGCTTAATATTATGTTTGCCATAACAAGATCAGAAGAGCCATAATTCCTTACCCTTGCTGTTGTTAGGTTTCTGGAACTCAGAGAATCCTGCAAATTTCACCAGTTTTGACGTGAGACACACAGGCAAAAACACACACTGAGGAGGCAGGATGTTATTACCCTTTTACCTGGTATTACTGCAAGCAACATCAGGGACACTGAACACTGTTTATGGAAGCACCCGCTTTCCTTTCAAAGGCACCTATTGCTCTTCATTAAGTGCAACCATTTACTTTTTCTTTGCTAACAACATGATTGTAAGAGCTTCCAAGACCTTCACACACAAGCAACCAATTGTTTAACCTCCTTCACTCCAGCTCATTTCAGTCGTCTTTAGCTAATGTGATTGTTTGTGAATCTCACTTCCTGATGTATTAAAAAAAAAAACACAAAGAAATGAAAAAAAAAAAACCACCAAACCTAGGATAATAAAAAACATTTTCAGAGGGGAGTTACTTGAAAACTCAAATGATATCAGTGGCCTGCTTTGTAGCAGCTCTGTCAGAAATGAAAGAACAGTATGCAATAGCACAGAAGTTAGAATAAGTAAATAGAGATGATCAGTAGAAACATCTTGTTATAACTTTGCTAATGAAGATAATGTGGAATTAAACACTTAAGCATCTTGGATTGCCCAGTTGCCAGAATATTCTGTGCTCTGTGTTGTACATCCTAAAAAGGACATATAGGAAATCTGAATTTAGGCTTAGAAGCCAAATAAAGCTCACATATTTGCACATTAAATGTGACTTAGGGGGAAGTATAATTTTTACAGAGTTACAGACAGCAGACCTGACTGAGTCCAAACACTTCTCAAAAAGAGCAATCTCTATCCTAAGGAGCACTGAAGTTTTCCTTTTTTATTTTTTTATTTTTTGCTATGATCATTAAGTAAAACATATTTTTGTGGGTCAGAGAAATGTACAGAACAGTCTTCCCTCAATGTGACCTACAAAGTCCTTTATAATAGTTAATTTATTTCTAAATTAAACTTATTTCTGTTTTCTTATTTTCAGCATCCAGTTGAAAAATGTGGATTGATATCTTGGACAATGATGTAGTTAATCCAAATTTAATATCAAACGAGGGCCAGTGTTACATTTAGATGAGTAGAGCTGAACCTGTTGATAGCAGTTTTTCTAAGCATATTTAGTTTTTCTAAGCATATTTATGTGGAAGAACTTCTTTTCAATAAGAGTGACAGAAGATTGGAACAGGTTGCCTAGAGAGGTTGTGGACTCTCCTTCCGGAGAAATATTCAAGACCCATCCAGATGCATACCACTGCGACCTACTGTAGGGTACCTGCTTTAGCAGTGGGGGTGGACTTGATGTTCTCTTGGGGTCCCTTCTAACCCCCGTAATTCTGTTATTCTGCAATATCTTCCCTATATCTGAGACATTTGTAGTCATTAAATACTTCCTTATTTCACAGAATGTTAAAATATTTTTATGCAATAAACAGAGTTTTCTGGGCTGTATTCTTTCTCATTCTTTAAATCATTTATATTCCTTTCTGTCACCTATAGAAAATGGATAAAACCTTTTATGGTTTAATTCCTATCTTTCTCTTGACTGACTGTTGCTCTTGAGAACCAGTTCCATATGGGCTGAAAACTCAATGTAGAAAACTTTTGTAGACTTAAAATGCTTTTAAAGATAGAAAAGCTCTTCAACTTTTTTGGAAAATTTGTCTTGATTCTCAAATCTGGGATGCTTCTTTCCAGTAGCCTCTGTCAACCAGTACAAGTAATTGCAATTAGAAGATTTATGTTAGATTCTGCAGCTCAAAACTGATCACTTCAAGTGGTTTCAAAATATATAGAAATTGTATCCCTTTTTCCTTCTCTTCCTTCTTGTCTTTTCTAGCAACCCTCATCCTCTGTAGCCATTTATTGTTGCTCTCTTCCTAACATCCTTCCTATTCTTCCATGGCATTCAAGTGTTTCAAGAGCCATCAGTGAGAGACCTTGTCAAATACCTTTTGAAAGTGTCAGAAAACCGTATTGCTTGTCTTTTCTCGTCCACATTCTTCAAGGATTTACAGTACATTTAGAACAATTTCTATTAATTTCAGCAGTACAGATGCCAAAATTACTGGTCTTTGGTTCTTCAGATTGTTCCTGAAATCCTTTCTAAAATGATTCATTGATGATAAAGCTTGAAGTTTTCATTGAGAGGATACTCAGTGCAGTTTAGTAGTTTGTGACAGCACAGGGGACAGAATAAGGGATGGAGGGGATTTCTGTAAACTGGCTTAGCCACTGAAAAGGTTTGTGGAACTCTATTCTCAGTGTTTTCTTTATATTATTTTATTAAACAGGGCCTGCAAATGTTAATGGAATTCAAGCTTTGCAGTTGCCAATCTAGTAATACACTACAGTTACAAGCAGAACTAAAGTTCTGTAAAGCCACTGACTTTCTCTTCAGTGTTCTACTAGATCATGTTTCTTACAAATACCAGTGATTCAGTGATGGATCATAGAATCATAGAATTGTTTGGGTTGGAAGGAATCAAGCCCCCTGCTATAGGCAGGGACACTTCTCTCTAGACCAGGTTGCCCTAAGCCCCATCCAGCCTGGCCTTGAATGCTTCCAGGAAGGGGGCATCCACAACCTCATTAGCCAACCTGTTCCAGTGTCTCACCACCCTCACAGTTGCATGAGACCTATTCTATGTGTCTTCTTCAACTTCAGTTAAGTGATTTTCCAGAACAGGTACTTTGTTGGCCAGCAGATGGAACGATGAGAATACAAACTGAATTGATTATAGTTTCTGGTTTTGTGACCTAAATAGAGAATGAAAACTGTCTGTACATTTCTAAATATTTTCATAGTGTTGTACTTGAAAAGACCATTGAATATAATCAAAGGTCAGTTCCAATTAAACAGAACTAAATTATCAACTTAACTTTAAATAGCACTACCAAAATATAGATTTTAGTATTTTATGAATAAATGAAAGTTTGGAGAGTCTGATTTTATAAACAAAACATGTCAGCTTATGTGGCTTCTAGGTCTTCTTTGAGATGTTAGAAGTGTTACTCAAGGAAAAGACTTCAGTTTTTAAAAGCAGTCATTACTGCATGTATTGTTTCTGTCTAAATGCATAACAAGTAAGTGGCATATATCTTTACAAAAATCTCCACTCTTAACAAAATTCTGAATTTGCAGATTTCCAATAAAATTTAATAAAGAACAAATCACTGAAGCTATCAATAAATTGGTATTGTTTATTACTATATTGCAAACAAGCTTTAATAAACATCAGTGTGAAACACCTTCCTCACAAAAATGTGCCATTTCAAATATACTTTCAAATTTTATTCTCATTCTGTGGCTACTACTAGTGGCTCTGTGGACACAGAACTGACTTAGACACTGAGGTCTTACATTGGATATTCAACTTGTTAACGTTTTAAAGTTGTCTTTTATTGAAGAAAAAGTTATGGAGAACTTCAGAGAATATTTGTTTGAAAAAAAAAGTAACAGTACAAATTAAAATATTTATGAAGTACATACTTGATTGTATACTTGCATTAACCAATTAATCAAGCTGAGGGTCTACTGCAAAAGTGTGCAGCCTCATCACAAGTAAAATAGTCAAACCGACATGCCATTGAAGGAGAAAACATTGGAACTACTGAGCAAAAGTCAATTTATTGTTTTCTTCTTGAGGGACAGGTAGCTGTGCTAAACTAAGAGTTTTAAAATGATTTGCTATATTCTTTCTTAGGGATATTAATACTTTCGTACCTTTCTGGTAACCTCCAGATATCACTGACATTACTCAAAATATTGAATTGTACGTATTTCGTACACTACATTAAATTTTTCTTCCTTCTACTCATGTGGGAGAATGGTCTGCAGTGATGGTACCACACAGAAATTAATTATCAGATTTTTAAAAATAAGCATATGTTTGAAATTGATGTAGGGGCAGGACTGTCTCTAATTAAATGTTTATGCAGTGCCTGATATAATAAAGCCAGGAGCTGGTTGACTGTTATGCTTGGCACGGTCCAAATATTTAATAATAATAACAGTTCTGCCGTCAATTTGGTCTTACTTTTTGTATTTACAAGTGTTTTCCTAACACACACACTGCAGATTTATGCAATTTGAAGGGCTTCAGGCTCAAATTCTGCAGTCTGTTTGATTCTACTGTATTCACCAATTTGGCACTCAAAATCTTGACCCAAATTCTGTTTCTTTGGTTTTATGTGTTACATGAGGGATGGGATAACCTTGTGTTGAGGGAGGTGGAACAAGTATCCAACAAGTGTTCTGGAATGCAAATGAAATAAGTGCCAGTATTACTATTTAAAGTTCCTGTAGGTAAACCTATAGTACACCTCTAATTTAAGGAAACTTTCACAATAAGTTCTGTGAAAACATTCTTCTGAATTTAGTATGTGTTAGGTTTGCTGTAAGAGTTGGGACTCCTTAGTCAGGAGACATAATTCATTCGTTTGACTTTATTAAGGAATTTTTACTGGCATAATCCCAGCTTCCTCTCAAACCAGGGTTGTCTTCACACAAGACAGAAGTCTGAAAACAGGAAACTGTAAAAACCTTTGGAAGCCAACATCTCTAGATAAAGAGTTCTTTCTTGAGGTGCTTGGATGACCATTTCCACTTCCATGGTATTCTCTATATGCCTAAAAATAAGGGCCCTTAACCTCTAGGCCAGCTTCTACAGTCAGGAAAAGCCATTCATGGAATTAGGTGCAGTTTATTCATTGCTTAAGAATTAAGAATTTGTGATTTCTGCCGTTGGTTAAGTTTTACAATAATTATTGTGCTGAAAAGTACACATGTTACTGATAATTTCCGTATCAATTCATTTAGCTAGTATTTCTGGGTATGACAGTTAAGTTATGAATAAACTTGTATGCTGCAGCTTATATGCTTCCTCTTTCAGTCACTTGTTTAAGAAAACGTACAATGCCTGTTCCTCTGTAAGGGAATATATTCTGGTCTGGTATTCAGACTGAATCTTTAGAATCTCTCTGTGAGTCTCGCTTCACTAAAGCAGCCTTAGAACATAATTTGATGTCTTTGCTGGGACTTAGTTGAAGTAAGCTGGATTGATGGACTTTCTGTCCACATGTGAATATTCTCAGGAACAACATGAACTTATGCATAGCCTGGCAAATAAGAAATCATGGAAGCCAGTTTGTAATGTCATTTAACGGCACTTCTTTATCTTAAAATCACACAATGATGCATTACAGTACCTTTATATCTTGGGCTCCCTAACTTGGTTGCTTAACAACAGTTTTAGTATGCTCTTCATAAGCATGCAAAGAGTCATGAAGAGAGATTACTTACTAGCAGATTTTCAAGAGTTTTTTCTACACATTTACTCAACCAGCCTGCCTTGCCCTTGCTTCAGAGCTCTAGCTCTGATTTTTTAACGCTCAGTAGGCATAAGATAAGGAGCAGGATAGGGTGTGGCACAGTGTATTTACTTAAAGAGATGAAAAAACTGATGATGTTCTTGTGTGAGGGTACTACCTCATTCCTATGGAATGACATTCCTGTGCACTGCCAACACGTAGTGCCAGAAGTTCCGAATCCCATAACTTGATTGTAAGCAGGCAATTCTTGAAGAAGTTGTTAGTAAGTTAATGCTCTTACAATTTTGATTGCATTCATTCCCATTATTTTTTCCCAGTTGTTTATACTTATGTTACATTGAATCATATATTTATATATTTTATGTTTATAAAACATGTATTGTTGAATATGAGCTTATCTTTTATGGTCTAGCTTTTCCCAGAACAGTAATGCAAATGTCTATGGAAGTAAGCAGAAAACTGAGAAATTACACCAATATGTAATAGCGCACCAAATTTAAATTGTGTTGCCAGCTGCATAATTTCAGAGAAGGTCTTACAACTTGGAAGGTTTTGCATATATATATGTGTGTGTGTCTATGTTTATGTATATTTCTCAAGCAGAACTAATTTTTAATTAGCAAAGAAATATTGGCTTTTAGTGAACTCAAAAGTGAAGAGAAACAAAAAATATGTAGGAAATGTCTTAATGTCATAAGATTAGCATCACAACACTGAAAACTAAGAGAAAAAAAACAAGTAGGCATGACAAAATCTTTTTTATTTTTTTTGAAATGTTTGTCTTCACATAACAAGCCTACAAGTTTTTTTTGTGTTTTCTTCCTGCAAACATTTGCTTCATTGTACTGATTCTCAGAATAGTAGGAATTGTTAGCTGAATGAATAAAACGATCATGAAATGAATGGGTACAAATATACAAACAGGCTAATTGTTGCACTAGAATGTATCTGTTGTCAACCTTTGCAGGTTGTCTTGCAGTTGTACAGTTTCATTGGCCCCAAATGGTACTTATTGAACATTTATTTTTTATTTGTTTGGACCATGCCAGTATTACACAGGCAGCATGAGGGAATAATGAGCTGCATTCTTTGGGTTACTGAAGAGTCAGCACAAATTGTGGGAACAAATAACAATCAGACAAGGCAGTGTTTTATAACATCAGGACTGCAATCCATCTTTGGGATCTTTCAAAGCTGGGCTAATAAAGGCTCACTTACAATCCCCAGCAGAGCACAATTTAATTAAATTTGTCCATTAAAGTACTCCTCCCTCTCACTCTACATTTTAAAAATTAATTCTGCTTTGTGACTGTCGTTCTTTCTACATCACAGATGCACTAAGCCTTCGTAACCGACAGGTCATCTGCATCACTCTGAAAGTCCTCCAGCACCTGGTGGTATCAGCAGACATGGTGGGAGAGGCCTTAGTGCCCTATTATCGGCAAATCCTCCCAGTCCTAAACATCTTTAAGAACATGAATGGTGAGTTATCCTAACCAACACTGTGTTGTCTTTCAACCCTTAAGGTAAAAAGGGGCTTGAGACAGGGTTAATTAACAATGTAGTTAAGATTTATTGCTGTATATAAACTCAAATCCATTTGGAGCTCTAAATAATGTAAACCCTCCCCCTTTACCATTCCCTAAGGATGCACTGAAATTAACGATTTCATTTATTACTCCTTGCACGTACAGTTTATTTAACTCAGTACAGAAGCACTGAAGCAGTTCTGTAATCTTCCAATAATTAAATTGTAAAGTTTTGTAAAAGTCTTGAATAAATTAATAAATTACAAAGGTTTTTCACTCCCTTAAATACTTCAGTTCAGTCCAGTCATTTTGTTCAGTTCTACACTCTTTGCAAGCAACATTCACAACTACCAGCAGACTTAGGAAGGAATAAAAATAAAAGTAGCAATCAAACTAATTAATTAGAGGGTCAAGATAACTCCTTGTATAGAACTTTGTAGTCACATGATGTCTAGCGAAGTACTGAAGTTTGAAGTTATTATTTCTCACTTAGCAGGTTTTATCTGGAGAAATTTTGAACTATTTTGTATCTATGATTGAGAATGTTTCTTTGTCTCAGTCAGTCACTCTCTTGCCAGTCTTTAAAAACTGTGATACTGAGAGCACCATGAATACCATATAATGTGAATGCATTTACACTGTAATCACCAGGTAAAATCAATATGCTGCATCTGGCTTTCTCCAAATTATTCTTTAGGGTATTTTTCTGTAGTACCTCTATACATACTATCTGTACAATTATCTACCAAGGTATTGACTTTGTGTTGTTCACATGCAGCCCTATAGGTCAAAAGAACGTAATCCCTCACAGTACTGACAGTTTTTTCTTGAAATTCGTGGCATTTTTATAGTCACCTGCAAGACTGCTTCCTGTTTGCATTACTACTGAATGTACTGTCTTAAGCTCACTCTTGTAATACCTTGGATTGAAAAATGCATGTCCAAAGACTGACTTGAAGAATCAAATGAAATTTAGATTTTAGTTCCCGCTAAACACTTAAGTGTCTGTGACTATTAAAGTTAGTGAGAAACTAGCAATAACATATGGAATTCCATAAATGAAATGCAGTTCAGGTGACAACTGTGGTTTTAAAGAAGTTGTGGGAGGAAAGGTTATGAATAAACTCTGTGGTCTGAGATTAAGTACTTTCAGTAAGGCTCATTGTGTATTAGAATATTTCCCCTTTACAGATCCAAACTGAACATCCATCACAAAAAAAGACCATAAAGAGAAGGACTGTCAGTGATTATTAAATGCACAATCCTTGTCTTTTCCAAATTGCAACCTGAAGTAGAACATAAATTCTCTTGAGTAGGCTTGTCTCCAGTGATTTCAGACAAATAATACAGGAAGCTGATGTGCACTATGAGCTTAACAAAAATATAAAACATGTTCAAAACTTTTCCTGAGCTTTGATTTTGGTGTGATCAAAATAAAATGCATATTCAACATGTCTGCATGACATACATGCTGTGTGTATTTGTATGTATATCAGACTACACAAATTCTTCGTATTTGGCATTCATGAATTGAAAAACAAAAGTAAGGGAAAACTAATAATTAGAAATTGATACATTTTATTAAAGCACTACTTTCTCAGGAATAAGAGATTTGAAAGTTCAGTATTACCAGCAAGGCAATAGATAATATTTGCAAGGCATATCACATGAAACTATCCCACTTATTGAATATTTGCCTGCTGGTGACAGAGGAAAATTCGTCTGCTGTTTCCTTTCCCCTCAGAAAGCTTATATTTAATCTTTCACAGGCTCTTTAAAGAAACTGTATTCTTCTTTCTATCTCCATCTCCTGTATGCTTAATAAGCAGCTGAAGTAGAAGTCTTTGCTCTCAGTTCTGAGTAAGGTTTAGAGTTGATTCAAGCTATTTTCTCCACTGCTTGTTTGTACGGGTGGAAGGTGGGTTGGTTTTGGGTCTTCTTAGTACTTTTCTGTGTAACTTAAAAGGAAATGTGTTGCATCTTCTGGGAGTTGTGTGCATTGAGATCTATTAAGTCTGTCACTGTGGAAATTTGTCCAGAAATAAGTTAATGGAAGGGGCCATGTTTTTGTCATTGCCAGTTTGCTAGATCAATAACTGTCTTCTGGAAGGAGCTCTTTCCAAAATTCAAACACCATTCTCACACTAGACAGGCTTAAAGGGAAGAGAACGTGGGGAAAAAAAAGTGTTAATGAGACCAAGTCAGAATCAAATGAAACTATCTGGTGACCAATTCAAGACAAACCTAGCAAACCAAGAATCATGTAGTATATGACATCAGCAGACTTGCAAAAAATATACAAGTCCCACTAAGTTTAGACATGTTCTAAATGTAGATGCCTCAAACTTTTTTTCACAGTAAATGCATTTGATTTATTTGAATTCACCCCAAAATATTAAAGTAGAAAAAAGCTTGCATTAGTAAGATCTTAAATTTAGATCAGAAAAAGGCATTTAATGAAACAATATAAAATTCAGTCTTAGGTTCAGCTTGACAGATGTTTATCTCTTGCATTGTTCTTCAGTCACTGAAACTAGTAAACTAGTTTGGTATCACCAAAGTTTGAAATACAATGTTAGTTTGAGAAGCTGTCAGTCCTGTCCCACCTCAAGCAATTTTTTCCTACTTCCCATCTGTTTCCCAGCACTGAGGCTACAGTTCCACAGTCAGCAACAGTACTGTTTAGTTGCCATTGCCGTCTGGGGGCATCCTGTGATAAATAAAAGGAAGTCACTTTGATGACTCTCCCTGTAGGCAGCCATTTGGTATAGCTGACTGTGATTCCCACTGCAGATTTTTACTGGATTAGCCAGGGAGGCTATGAATTATGTAAATCCTCTTTTTTGGGATCTGAAGCCTTTGGTGTACAAGGGTGGTATCTCTTTACTCCTATTCAGCCTGCTGACCAACTGTATCTTAAACTGCCTCAAATGTTCCTTTATGCAGAGTTACTGATCCACTCTTTTAGATTATACACTAAATGTTGATTATTCACAGAAGCATGGAATTTCATATATATTGCTTCACTTTTTTATTGTACTTTGGACATTTCCACTTTTTTCTTCTTCCCTCTACTGCTTCCAAATCATCCTGCCATTTTTTTATACATATAGTACTTTTTGTGATTTAACATGTTCTAATTTTGATCTCTTTTGCTATCTTACTGTGTCTCTCAAACATGCTTGTCTCTAAAAATGTATGTCTTCATAATAGTTATGTTGTTGTGATGACTGTATAATTCAGGCAAAAATAGTAACAGACTGTTGACTTTTTGGAACAGAAGATAATCTAGGTATTTCATTTAAAATTTTTAGCAACCATAATAGAAATCTTTGTCACAATATTTTTACTCAACACTCCACAAAATGCCTACAGATTTATTCTGTATTATGTCTTTTAGTGAAGTATGTTTCTCTTGTAATTTCACATATCAAAAAATAATTTTGATTTTATTTTCTGAATTCTTTGGAATATTATGGCTATCTGTGACAACATAGTATGAATGGAATTGCTATTTATCAGCAAATCAAAGTATGGCAAATACATTTTATTATTAGAGTTTGTGGGCCACAGATAAGAGATTGTCAGGCATGTGTTCAGAATGATAGAAGTAGAGGAGTGTATTTGTTCAGTATGTGCAAATTCTGCCATTATCTATTCATTCCTATTTCTTGTGTACGGGTAACTTGACCATTGAGATTTTTTTTTAAAGTAAGGATAAGTCACTACAACCTAAATTACAAATGCCAGGGAAAGATCTAAGTCTCTGAAGGCCTAATAGCTCAATGAGCTTTTGAAGAGTCTACGTAATGAGCCAAGAGGCTTTTTGGTGAGCAAAACATGCTTGGTATGTCTGAATTTGTGCCATCCCAAGTTTTAAGCTCCAGACTCATGTGAGACATTTCTCTTCACATGCGTTCCCAAACAATCTGTTGCAGAGCAATGTGACCTAAAAGAAAAGTTCTCCTGGTGGTGCGGACGCTAGTGTTTTGAGTATTTGTGGAGAAAGAGAGAGCACCATCACCAACTGGCCAGCATATTCTGAAAATGGATTGAAGCCTTCTATAAAAACTCTTAGCCAAAGTCTTAACATCAGCAGGAGAGCAAATGGAAGGGTTCATGTCTTGATCCCAGTGATTAGGGAATACAACTGAAACATTGGAGCTGTTTGCCTAATCTCTGTAGACTAAGAGTCTAGCACCCTCTGAGCAAACTCTCCAGCATATGGACTGTTATGCAAAAATGCTACTGTGTAATACGAGAAACAAAAAAGTCAAAAGTCACTATAATGCTTACTAGTTCTATTATGAATCCTGTAATGCCACTTCAGTTTTCATTTAAATTTATTAGTTAGTAGTACTCTAATGAAACTAATTTTAATGTTGTGAAGAGGAAAGGCAAATATCTGTAGAATCAAATGGAAATGCTCTTTTTTTCACAAAAACAGCTTTTCCTTTTGAGTTTCTTATTTTCTAAGACAGCTTTTAGAAATTGGTGAGATGTCTGAGGTAAACAATTTATGAACACATTGAGTAAGTTTGCTCTTTTGTGACAGGAGGCAGAAAATAAAAGGAACAAAAAGCAGTCTTCAGTGCTTGAAGTTTGCTGTTAGGTTGTATGTATAGCAGAACGCTGCCTGAAAAACAGGCTTATTTATTAAACAGATTAAACAGTTATGAACAACAAATTTCTCATTTAATTTACCTGACTGGTGAATGAAAATTTCATTGGTTTAGTTTAGCAACTGTTTTTTTATTCTGTCAAATCCAAGCAGTCTTAACAGCTACACCACATCAATTAATGTACACAAGTACTTTCTCATGTAATCAGTTTAAATCATTTGCTAGTGATCAAGAGCAGCTTTTAAGAGAATTACAGATAAAATAATGGATGAAAACAAAATACTGTTAGTATTGAAATGCCTCTGGCAGAGAAGTATGGGGTGGCACTGCACTGAAGGAATCTCTAGCATGGTGTTTTCATCTATGACTTGTTTCAGTCACCGTAAGGCAAACAGCAGTAACAGATGAGACTGAAGCCCAAGTTTCTCTTGGCTGCAATAAAGGTGCTCTGACACTAACAGTAAGTTAAAGCTAGAATGAACTGTTGTCGGCCTCTACCTATCTAGTCAGTCATCTCAAATAAAATTTTAGAGATATGGCTGAGAATACCCAGTACAGCTGAATTGAAGCATTCAGTGAAGTGTGAAGCCACAAAACAGAGTTAGAATGCCTGCTCTACAGTACCTGAACTTCACTTAGGAAAAAACATTCTCTTGTCTGAGAGATACTTCACATATTTTGGAGAACTCTTTTTTACAAAATACAGTAGTGCTTCACAAACTAAAGAAAGAAGCAGAATTGTTTAATTGCAGAAGGAAGAAACTACAGTGCCCACTGTATTGGAGTTGGAGCGTTCTCAAAAGTGCTTGTGAGTTCCAGAGGCACTGATGGTCCTCAGAATGGTTCGTGGTTAGTAGTGAGAAACTTGCATAACCTTTTAATGTGATTGAATATGCTTTAAAGAAACATTTCATCTATCTGCTTCCTCCTCTATGAGATCCCAAAGTGCTTTCATAAAGAATGTCAATCTTATTCTAAAATTCTTTACAGTTTACCAGCTCCGTGTTCATAAATTGTTCCACATTCTCTTCATTTGTCTTCTGAACTTTGAGGTTTCAAGTTATTCTTAGGCAACTGTCATGATTTCTGAAATATAAGAGCAAAGATTCTGAAATGGCTTCAAAGATACGCATTTCAAAGGAATAAGACCATCACGGCAACACAGAGCTGAGTAAACAAATTATTTTTGTTATATTTGTAGATTTTTACAATACACTCTCAGCAAAAGAGGATTCAGAATGTTCTGATTCATCAACATTTAATGAAAAATACAGTGATTTTCCCAAAAATGGAGTCTGCTGTGCCAGCAAATCACTTTATTAAACATAAAGATAAATTGATTGCACTCCAAAAATTAATTCTATTCTGGAGAGAAGCAAAATGCATTTCTATCATTACCACTTGTAATTAAAAATATTATTTTAACAGGCTTCCTATTAATTAAAGTGCTAAGAATATTTATTTAACTAATACCCTTCAATACCCTTCAATGTTTTTAAGAACATTTATATTTTTATTCTAAGAGATCAGCTGATGGTCTTTAAAAATATTTTTTTCCAAAGTGTTTTTCTTTTTTTTGTCAAAAAGCTTGCCTTGAAAGTGAAAATCTCCAAAAATAATGTTTTTAAAATAGTAATTAAATATGGCGTAGAAGAGGAGTAATCTTTAACAGTTAACAACAGCTGCTCATGTATTTCATTGTACACTACTCAATCCCTACTTGTTTCAGTCACCAGTACTGCATAGTGAGTTACAGAAAATCCAGTGGAATTCTGAAGTACTGAAATTAGAAGTTACTGAGACCCAACTATATCAGAGCAGCTGTTGCTTTAATATCTTGCAATACAAAGCATGTTTTTTTTTTAAAGCTGATGATATCGTATACTGTTCATGTATAATCAAAACCCTATCAGGTACTTTATAATACATTAAGAAAATTATAATGCTTAGATCATAATTGCTGGGTAATTTCTAATTACCATCTAATTTCTTAGCTGAAAATACAGCATCAGTCTGTGTAAAGTAAAACTGACTCAGCAGTGATTAGGCTGGTGTTATTAGCACTTAGCATTGCTTTTAATGTTTTAATAGCCTAATTTTTTCATCTTCTTGAATTGATAAAAGAAAAATGGAAAACTTGCAATGTTCATAGATTAATATTTCTTCCAATTTTTTCTTTTTCCTTCTTCCAATTTTAATTTTTTTAGTATATTGACTGAAGGAAAGGTGAGTTATCTAATGAGTGAAACACAGATATGAGAGTTAGGATTTCTGAATTCACAAGAAACTAGTGGGTAAATCCAATAGTGAAAATGTTACATTTTTCCTGTGCCTCTGTGTATACCTCTGTAAAATGGATATAACCTCAAAGGTCTTGTAGGACTTGATCAACATTTTCTTTTCAGAAATTTTTAAAGTTCCAGGAGGATGAGTGTTTGTCAGTGAAAGAGTATTTTCACCAAGTTAAGAGTTAATATGTTTTGCTTTAATACTTCTGTGGGATTTATGCTCCTGTGGAAAATACTAACTTTTGGAAATCAGACATTAGAGGAAGACTGGGACACCCAGAACCAGATTTGTGCAGAATTACAATGGCATTTGTGTGTCTGCCTTTTCTACATGTTTATACCTGTCTTGAACAGTCCAGGTTGGATGGGGCTTTGAGCAACCTCATCTAGTGATCTAGCGGAAGGTATTCTCACCTATGGCAGGAACATTGGAACTAGGTCATCTTTAAGATCCCTTCCAACTCAAATCATTCTATGATTCTAATATGAGCAGGTAAGTACCTGATCACAAAATGAGACAAGGAGATACTTAAGTTACCAGAGAAGCACATCTTTGGCGTTCTTTGAGCGTACCTGCAACATTAAACTCTACATAAAACAGAGCAGGTACCGTCATTTTCATTTATTTTGCTTGTACTTTTATTTCTGTGGGATTTTTATTGTTGTTATTTTGTTGTTGTTTGTTTTCAACAATAAAAAGCATGTACAGATTTACAAGCTGGAACTGCAACCCACAGTTCTCTACTGCTGTTTGGCTACATAAAGGCTAGGCTTATACTTGCTTCATCTAAAGTTTCTTCCTTAGGAAGGAGTCCTGAATTCCTTGATGAATCTAACCAAACTACAGCATGAGGATGCACACTAACATCAATTTATGCAGAAAACTATTTTCCACAGAATCACCTAGTTCAGCACACACCCACGTGATGGGATTACAACTCTACAGGTTCACAGTTCCTCAGATGCTCCAGGTAGATAAGAACTGCACCATCCATACTGCAGTTCTGATTATAGCTTCTAAACTTTAGAGGAGCAGATTTTCAGACTTGTCTGCATTTCTTATTTTCAATTGATTTGCTATAAGCAGCTCCCTCATGGACTTCCTGAACACCCTTCTGAGGTTCCTGATTTGGTTTGCATGGAGTAGAGACACCTGTATTTGTTCTCTAGATGTTAAGGCTTTCTTTGGATTTGCCTCTTACAAGTAAGCTAGAATGTTAAAAATCTGACTGCTATGTTTCCATTTAGGAGCTATTCCTTTCTTCTTGGTAATTTATTTCTACAATTTTCACCTAGTTGGATTGCGCATAGTGAGACTGAGAAACGATTTCTTCAGTTGAAATGTCACTACCCACTTCACTTAAAACTACTTTCAGATACATATTAATTAACCCTGATAAAATATTTGTTTTCTGTATAATTATTCTCTTTTCATGTATGTTTGCAAACAAATGTGCTTGAGTTTGAAGGGACACGTCATTTCAGCTTGTCACATGTGTTAAAGTAACATTTTTTATTTTAAAATATACATCTGAAATGCATGTTCAATTATTAATTCTAAGTAGATTGTGTTTATTTATTGTGGATATCTTCAATTTGCATGCTCAGTTAGGATTTCTATTCTGAGAAGAGTATTTCTGTGAAAGTAGTTTGAAGTTACCAAAATCACAGAAATTGGATCTGTACCTGGCTTTCTATTTTTATATCAAACCAAACAGCAGGTAATGGGGAGAGAGGAGCTTTGGAGGGAGAGTTTTCCTTGTGGCATCTTTCTCTTGCCCTCAAGAAAAATAGATTAAAGCCCCATGTAATGGAATGATACAAGTAGGTGTATAAATATTGCGCTGTGATTAAACCACCACAATACTCAGGTGATTGAAGTGCTTCAGGTCCTTCAGTTATTATTCTATTATATCATTTCATCTCATTTCAAGACATTGCTTTTTTCTTAGATACTGAAGAACACTCTAGGCAACAAAGCTGATTTTCTGCAGCCCAATAACTGTGAACTATTGATTCCTTTTTCTATATTGCACATCCATCATTCTCCTTTTTAGGCGTACCAACAAAAACATGTATTCTTGTTATAATCTCCTATGGCTATCCAACATGCTGATGCAATTAACATGTGACAATCTCAGTTTCTTTTGCAGGACTGTACTAGCTGAACAGTAGATTTTGACTTTTCTGGTTTGCAAATTAGGTGGACTAGATTCAGTGTCTATGATCAGAGTATTTGTATACTAGTGTCTGCATCTCATCCAGAAACTCCTGCTTCAGATAGAAGTTACATTTTAGAAAAACAATACTGTTTTTATAATAGGACTTTCCATTTATACATCAAATTAGCTTCTCTATCATTTTCATTTTGAAAGCTAAATTAAGCATTCAGAAAAAGAAATGCCAAGATTAACATTCAATCTCGACTCTTCTTACTTGGTTTTATGTATTACAATACAGTTCCTAACCAAGTGTACTTACCGCTTATAACTAACACAAATATTTTGTACATTCTTCACAACTTGGAATAAATGTCAGTGTCCCGATTCCTTTTTACTGCAGTAGTTTTTCATTGTTTTGCTGATTTCACTGACACGGGTCCTGCATTCATTTACTATCTGCACTATACATCTAAATATAATTTTACTGCTTAACAGCCTTTTCTTTACTAGAAACTGTTGACCAAGTGCTTATGAAATTGTTAGGTCAGAACGTATTTAGGAAAGATCTAAATGGGGAATAATTTTGAATAAATTTAAAATTTATTCTCCCCACAAAAGATCTGTGTATTCAAGCCAAATGAAGTAGGAGGATTCAAAGAGAAAATGGCCACATTGAGGAAATGATGTTAAACATTTCTCCCTGTTTGGAAAGATACAAAAGTTTCTTTAATAATTGAACAATGCTTATCTGTCAGCTTCTTCTAGAAATTTAAGTCTGGTAAAGAGAAATCCTAGCAAAAATTCTGAAGTTGGCAAATTCTCCTTTTATTTTACCAGAATCTTAGATTATTTCAAAAACAGAACGCTTCAAACTTTCTGGTCTTGAGCTGAAAACCAAACCAAACCAATCATCAGTTGGCACCAGAAGAGATTTGTCTGCAGTTCTTCAAGATTAATTTTGATGTCTTCTGCTCACATTCTCCACAGTGGTCACATTACATTTTCCATTATGCTCCCCATCCAGGACTTGCACTGATCATGGCTTGGTTAGTGGTTGCCTCGTGATGAATGGTATGAACAAAACAAAAGATGTATGAAGCTATAACATAAATGAGCCACTGTACATTTCTATCAGCTTTGTTTAGGTTGGTGTTTTCAAGCTTTTGTAGTACTGTTTACCTCTGTTTTGTATGTTTATTAGGTTGCATATATAAAAATCCATGCAGTTTAGCTATATCTGTAGGTATTTATCTATCACAGTTAATAGTAATTATAGATGTTCAGTGGTCCTTATAACACAGGATGAGAGAATTAGTAGATCTTTATTACCTGGATCTAGTTTGAAATTTCTATGCCTTGTGACTAGGGAATAAGAAATAACAGTAGTTGAGGAAACTCCTTATTACACTAACTTTCAATTCTCATATTTCCTAAATGTCTTATCCAGTTTTTCACTTGAACATAGGATCACAGATCATGTTTTAGCTTTGAAGCTATTAACATATTTATTTATTCATCTATTTTACATCCAAATTCATGGAGAATATATCAAATCTGTTTTGAGGATTACTGTGATTTTTAGATGAAGCTTTACTGTTAGCTTGGCTGTTGTGTAATGTATATTTTTTCCCCATGTGTTACATACTTTAAACAATTGGAATAGAGATTGACCAAGTTCATTTATGTACATAGTTTCTGCCATAGAACAGTATAACATAGTCTTAAGCTACATGTTTAATAAAGTTAACCTTCCTGCTATGGGAAGTATTATGCAAGAAAGTGGTAGAAATCTGTTTTGAAACTGAGGAAAAAAATGCATATAATCGTTTTGTTGCAGAGGCAGTTCTGAAATATGGTTGAGATTTCTGTAATTTCTTCTGAAGAGGTTATCTCCTACTGTTGTGCATGTTTTGTCCCACTGGCTGTCGATTCAGAACTCAGAATTTTCCATCTCATTGTTATCTTTTTCTCACAAGTTGTCCTTCTGTGTCTATTCTGATTTGATATGGGTAATTTTCAGCCATGCTTGCTTGGATGAGTGAGTACCAGAAGAATTAAAAAAAAAAAAAGAAAACAAGATACATGCCAACATACCTGAATCTCTTTAGGAGGCTGCATTTTGGATTAACAAGAACCCTATGCTGAAAAAAACATTTTGTTGACAAATACAAGAGTGCAATGTTAAATGCTGATCTGTACTTTAAAATGTAGTTTATAGATTGTTTTACTGAGTAAAGGTAGAAGGTGTTCAGAAATTCAGCTAGCTATGTGAAGCTAAACTTCATCTTTGCAGGAGTCATCTGTCTACTTAGTGCAGAGAGAGCCTGAAGAGATTAGCCTTACTAGGAGCAAAGTTGGCTTTGGTGAATAAACTGCCAGTGTACTAGATTTCAGAGAGGCAGACTGCCCTCAGATTCCCATATTGCCGCAAAGCTGTCAGTTGTAAATCAAGGCCAAACAGTGCAGTGATCATAACAGGGAAATCCTCATAAATGTCCAGGAATACTTACGAAGTAAAATTGATCTAAGACAAAAGAACGCATTAGTTTGCAGACTCTGTAATAAAAACAGTGTGGTATGCTAATTGAGCAGCAGCACAAATAGTTACAGCAGGCACTATGAAAAGGCAGTTTCCCTGAGGCATAGGAGACATGCTTGTTGGCCCCAGAATCTGTTCTTGAAAGATTTCAAATTGATTGTGTTCTTTTCCTGTAAAATGAACTCCTCCACACCTTATTTAACCATGCTTATAATTCAAACACTTTGATGAAGTCAGATATGAATGCAGATTTTGTTGTTTCAAAATAGCTTTTCTAATGTTCCTAGAATTTTTTGAAACAAATATTTGTGATAGGGAGACTAGGGATCACTATGTCCCAGCCCACTACAAGAAAGGAAGAAGTATCCAGCCAGACTTAAATGATACACAGTGATTGGCATACACATATTTTTCTATGAGCAGAAAAAGCAGAACCTACCATCTGCAACATTGTACATGTAGGGACGGAATCAGAAAACAGATTTATTTTCTTTTATAATGAATGCAGATCTATAATTAAGATATTTATCCCATCATTCCTGTGATTTTAGCAATTCAAACTTCTGTAGAGGAGTTGCACAGATTTCTTCCTATCTTCTTGAAAATGAATTTATTGATACATAGACTTTTCACAGAGTCTACATATTTAGTCAAATATAACTGAATTAAGGAGGTAGAAGAGGTAAGCAGCAAAGAATAAATCTAAAACTATACGATCCTCCTCTTCAGAACTGCTTAACTCCTGCATAGAAAGTATAATTGCTTCTCTGTCTGAAAGTAGGAGATACTGAAGAATCAATATGTCCTGTATGGGATCCCAAAGAAACCCATGAAACTCAAGATAGGGACAGAGATTAGTTTGTGGAGGAACAACTTCCTGAAGAATGATAATTTGATATGTGATTTAAGAAGAAAAAGAAATCTTTGTTAAGTAGATTTTAAAATATTACATAATTTGTAGAGAGTTTATAATTTAGGCATATTGAAGATTTAAGTATGTCTCATAGTAGTGTGTGTGTTCCATAAGAAGAGTATTCACGCTTTTTCTTTTTCCCAAAGACTTTTTTCTATTTGGAAAACAGTTACATGAAAAAAAAAAGGAATTCTTCATATATTTACATTGTAATATTTGTCTTAATTCTAAGTCAGATACAACATACTTGTTGCCTTTTTATTTCATATTCTGCTCTCTGAAGTTCAACTTGTTTCAGAATTTACGTTATTTTGGGGAGCTCTGATATATAACTCCAGCTATGGCCCATAACATCACTGAATATGAATAATATTGACTAAAGGCTCCAATCTACAATTCAGACTATTTCTACTATATCTACTATTCAGACAGCAAGCTCTGGAGGGCTTACTCAGAATTGAGTACTGAGAAATTTCAGGAGTGTTAAACTCTCAAGGTAAATGTTGGCATCCCTGAATCCAAGGAGTTATTTTCTATTTTTTGAAATCATATTCCTTTCAAGTTAAACAGTGTATTTCTCAGCTATCTTTACTTAGTTCTTTGTATTACTTCATAGGCAGAGCAAAGATTTCTTTTAACTAAAATTCACAAAAATATCAAAAGAAGTAGCGTAGAAATGCAGTCCCAATTGCTATAAAAGATGTGCCCAAACCTCTGTTTTGATAAAAGTAACTTTGAGGAGTAATATATGGTACATCTGTGCAACATTTCCTTTTTAATGTCATGGGATGAAACATAATATAATTTTCTTGATCAGATTTTAACAAAAATCATGATCATTTACACATTAATTTTACTCTTTATTTCATAAGCCCATGCATACATGATCTCATCTCTCTGGTGGGTTTTGAGTTGTAAGTGCACCCAGCAAGTTCTAATTTCTGTGGATTTTTAAATCTTAGGCCTGAATATATACTGTTATATCATTTACAACATTTTTATATGTGAACACTTAAATTAGTTTATGACATTTGTTGTTTGTGACTAAAGTTTATTTTTATTTTCTCTTATCCTCTATAGCTGTATCTATTATTAAACGGTCCCAAATATTATTACCAGTTTATATTTTTTCATTATTAAATACATATTTTAGCTCCATCTGTTTACATAAGCATTTCATGTATTCTACAAACACAGTTTCATAAATGATCAGTAATTTATTAATTTTAAATGGATTATTACAGTAAGTCTTGTTAAGACTATTGTCAAGTGACACTTTTAATACAAAATTAGATTAAGATTAGATTAAGACAAATTAGATTGCTTTTAATGAAAATAAATTAAGAACTAAAATGTAAAAATCTACATTTCTGACATCATTTTGGCTGTTGCTAAATGTTCATGTTAGTTTATGTGCAAAGCTGGCAGGATAGAAATGCCGTAATCTACTTATGAGCCGTGTGCCACCATATATCTATTATACCACAGCACACCTGGCTTTGGTAGAATACAGGATAGAATGTGGAAGTGTACATGAAAATTGGCACAGAAGATTACTCTTTTATTTCTGCCATCTTTATGCCAGTAGAGATTCCTGGCACTCATAACTGGGCAGTAACCAGGTAGTTTTGCTGTTAATTTTCATATCCCACGGTGCTACAGAATGATAAATTAAGATTCTCTGTCAGTGTTTAAACAAGCAGTGGTCTTAAATGTCATCCTGTTCTATTGCAATTAAAAATGTTTGTTAGATGGCTGGAATATGTGGATGATTCTTCACTGGTTTGTTCTATTTATGTGTTTGCATTTATTAGAAATATGATTTTAAAAGTCTGGCTAAAATGTACAGGTATTGTTTCTCTGCTTGACAAAATGGAAGAAATGATCTTTCAGATTTTTTTTGTAGAAAAGACAACAGCATTTCAGTCAAGAACTGGGATATTGTCATGAAAAGCAATTGAAATCAAGTCTTTTTGTATTAGCTAATTTTGAAAAATGATGGTCAGTTTGCTCTGTGTTTATTTTTATTTTTTGTTTATGTTCGTTTATGTTTATTTTTTATTTTTGTTCTTTTTGTTTTAACATAAATTTTTCTCATTACTGCAGAGAGAAATTTATTCTGGACATGTGAATACTTCTGTGCTGTTAGAGATACATAGTGTATTATTGAAGAGCAGAATTCTGTACAAGCTTACTCTTATATAATCAATATTTAGCATGTTTTGTACAATGCCATTGTTCACTAACATTATGAGAAAAAGGTCCCTTTTTTTGCATTATTTTGTGTCGTTGGAATGGCATATGGTATGCTGTTTATGTAGAGGAGCCATTTAGAGGCCATGGGTCCATTTCTCATACCCTCATTCACACTGAAGCAATACTTTTTACAGTTATTGATCCCAAGGAAACAAATTGCCTGGGGGAGCCAGGGGATTTCATAAAGTAAAGGCTCATTCAAAATGTTAGCAAGACCAGAATTCGGTGCTAACAGAAGCAGAAGCGTTTAAATGCAGAAGCCCTCATTTTCAGATGCAGTAACAGTCACCATACCATACATTAATTTATCTGAACACTACTTATATACTACTGCTTCTTTTTAAATAAAATTATCTTCACATTCAGAAGTGGTCGTGAGGATACAACATTCTTTTCATTCTTATTAATTACATTTTTATGTAACATCTGTCTCTGACCAGTACCCAGACAAACTGTACCTTTTCTACTGTACTTTACTGGACAGAAAATCCATTTAACTGCTGCAGTATCAAAAAATATAAATGTTAAAATATAACTGCGTGTGTTCCATAGTAAGACTATGTGGGTTTTTTAAGAAAATTAGAACTACTCTAGAAGTAGAGACTTCTCTTTCAAAAGTAGGAGTCTCATTTCACATCTGTCTCTTCTCAGATTTTTTTAAATGGTTCTAACAGGTTACTGTGCTTTCAAGAAAAGAACAAACATTGGTAGCAATGAAAAATGACATTTCAGGTTAGATCTAATGTTGACAAGTACAACTAGAAACATATATTTTTTTTGTGACAGAAATGTATGTGTGACCTGGAAGTATATAAATTTAGTTTAACTTCAATGTTTTCTACACTTTCACATTTTTTTGTCTGTGTTTATTCTCTTTAACTCATGAGGACATACAGCTATACCTTGAAGTTGTAGTTAAGTAAAGTGTAGGCTTTTTCTCCTTCCTTGTAAGAGGAAAGCTAGTGTAAAACTTGTTTATTTGAAGTCTATGCCATACCTTCTTTGAAAAGAGTATGTTGATGCCAGCTGTGGTGTAGAAAAGTTGGTAGTACAGCGTTGTTTCTGGACTATTGACAATTTTCCTCACCTAGAGGCTTTTATGTCTTATTTTGGGGATTGATGGGGATGAAAATACTGGTACAAAAGTGGATGTGTAATTCCTTATCTCATATAGCCATCTCCTTCAGTAAGCTGATATCAAAAATAAGAATAAATCTCATATAACATGGATGTTATACGAGAGTCTCTATTGTCATTCTTATTATTATCATCATCATCAACATTATATGTTACATATTGAAAAGAAAGAATAATGCTTTTGAAGTCCAAGATCCTGCACAGCCCTGTTGTTAAGTCTAAGCTGATGGTTTTACAATATCTATATTTCTGCATTAGTATACTTCTTATGTCTGTATTGTTTTCTTACTGTGATAAACTGTATCTTTAGAAACTTATCTCTCCAAGTAGGTGTGGATTTTAGCAGATAATTCTAGGATTGCCTAGAATAACAAATGTTAAATATAGTAAGAAATTGCCACAAAATCCCTCTGATCAGTCTTACAGTGTCTTTCAGGCATCCAAAGCCATTATTAATTGACTTTGGTAGCTTCATTAAAGAGGTACGGTACAACTTCCATGTGTGTGTTAGTACAGATGGGTAAATCCGAAGAAATGGTGCTTCAAGACAGAGATCACAAGCTATTTAAAAAGAGCATGATATACTTCCTAGTGATCGTGGTCCATTACCAGTATTAAGTTCCACTGGGAGAGCAGGCTAGTCAAGAACTATGTTTGGCTGCTTTAGGGCAGAGCTTGTGTTGTTCAGTTTACTACACTAATTATATTCTCTTGATGAGATCATTAGAGGACAATAAAGGAAAATGAAAACAGTTTGCAATATGTGTGGTCAAATTAGCCACACAGAGAAATTATGGTTTGTACTTTAACGCTGTTTAGAAAGTGTTCATTAAAAAAAATGTAGACACTCATGTATGTACACTATAATGATGCCTAAACTAATTTTCTTTAATGTGTTTATTTTTGAAATTGGGAATTGGACCCTGTTTCTATCTGATTAGAATGCAAAGGAAAGATTTAAGTGAGACAGTCAACAGGATATCTACAGCCATGAACTTCATGGAAGTATGCTACTGCTAACAATTATGCAGACAAGAGCTGGTGGATTATTTACAACATTTTTTTTTAAACGAAAATTAAAGATGAAATCTTATTTCCATTTGAGAAAGAGACTATTCTTATGCACTTAAGTGCAATTAGAATTTTACTTTAGCTAATCCATGTTAATTTAAAGAAAAAAAAGTTAAGGATTTCTTTAATAAACTCTGCATGTGTATACACAACTTGTCTTCCTTATCAGGGTGCATTATTACAACTTGTGGAATATGTAATCTCACAGTACATCCTTCAGAAAGAGAAGTAATAATTTTATATTGCTCAAATCCAGATAACTGAATTCCATTTGTAAGCTAGGAACTATAACTAGATAGAGCTTCAACTTTTTAAATGACCATGCTTTTACTGCAAACATTTACTTTCATAGATTACTGAAAGAAGTACGTTTATGAGTAGAAAAGTACATTTATGGATTATCATAGAAAAATGTCTCTGTTTTTCTTCGGGATAACTGGACTGTTTCTTCTTCTCCACTAATTATCCTGTGGTCTTTTAACTTAACTGAGCCCTAATAGATTCCACAAACCAGAAAATTAACTGCATAAAAAACTCTTGAGAGCCCACATCTGTATTAAGAAGGCAAGGCATTCTTTAAAACACACCTTTCTGTTACCAGTTGACTGATTTATTGCCCCTTCTCCATTCCTGCACTTGGTGCCTGCTCAGGGTGGCACTGCAGTCCAGAAAATTCTTTTCTGTGGTGGCTAGTTGTAACTGCAGGGTTAGGGCTTTCTGGACTTCATTTACTGGGGATTGGAAAGAGATGGAGCAGGGCTACTTCAGACATTAACAAGCAGAGAAAATGACTACATTATAAACTGTATACTCTTTAGTACTTGTTTCTACTAGATTTCTTCAATCAACATTCTCATAGGTTCGCTCCCCATCTCTTAGAGAATTAACATTTTCTTAATTTTAAATCTTAAATCTCAGCAACTGAAGAACAAGTCTTAGTTTGATCCAGGTCTCAGTAAGGAAAGATTCCTATTGACATTAATGAGAAATGGATCAGCCCATAAATGAAGAATTTGTATTGCCTTTTAATTATCTAATGTGGCCAAGTTAGTCATCATAACAAAACCGAAGGAGTTTGCATACAATTGGTGGTTCAGCTATTCTTAACTGAATGCCTACACATGCATATTTAATTCATTTTATCAGAGTTTAATCTGAACCATTCTCCAAATCAATAAATCACTTAAAAAAAAGAATCATTTTTTCCAGACTGCAAAGAACATCAGGTTCAACAGTGAAAAAATTGACTCCGCATTGTTTCCAAGAAAAAGAAGTTAAACTGCATGTAATTTGCTCTCTATTTAGGCGTGTACATATTTTATCTGTGTCAGTGAACACCTGAATGTTTCAGTATCCTGGGTGTTTCTCTACCCTGCCACGAGTTACAAGAGAAGCTTCCAACATCTCTTTCCAGTCTTGTGGTTTAGGCCTTAATTCCATTTTTTTCCTTCAAAATTTTCTTAAAATGTCTGAGATGTAAAGGGTTGTTTTCCCATTTTTCTTGCAATGACATCTTTTCACGAAGAGCTAGGTGTGGTCTTTTTTATTTTTTAAGAAAAGGTGAAATGAAAGGTGAATTTTATTTTTTTTTTGCCAGAAGGAGAATTAGAACATCAATTTTTCATGCAGCTCTAAGGCAATTTTAAGTTTTACATCATCTAAATTTTGTTTTATTTTGCAATATTTCTAACCTTACTCATGTACATATTATTAGACATATGGCTATGGAAAATATCCACTTTCTTTTTCCTTTTATGCTAAAAATCTACAGGTTAAAAACTGTGCAACTCTGCTGGTCATACCAGGTTGAGACTTTGAGCTGTCTATCAGGGGTGGATGAAGGCAGGTTTATGTTCAACTTCCTTTGGGCTATTTCAGAGCACAGATAAACATGTTTACATATGGTCACAGTAACTATGGTCACTCACATAGCCTCTGTGTGAATTTCGCTGTTGTGTATTAAAATGTAGTTTCTCCCATATCTATGGAATTACTTCCAATCTTAGACAATCAAGTTCCATTTTTAGATACTGATTTTAGTTCCTTGAAGCCTAGCAATTATGGCAAGAATGTCAGACTCTTTTCTGAAATTTTGTAATCCCAATTTAACCTCATGACATCTAATTTTTTTTTTATTTTGCTTGTAAAGCAAAATAAGTAAAATATTAGAACTGAGAAGGTCCAGTTCTTAATTTTGTCATGTTCTGAGACTAAAACAAACAAAGAAAGGATTCTTGTGTTCAAAAGTTTCCAGAATTCTGGCAAAAGTCAGAATTGTCAGGAAGCTCTAGCAGATACCCCTATCTTTAGTATTTCAGAATTTGTAAAGATATATAGTAACAAATGGTAAAAATTCATTAAAGCTCATTCATTATGTTCTAGTGCAGCTCCACCTTGTTCCCTTTTCATGATGTGAGCTATTTTGTCAGATGTATTCTGAAGTCAAGCTAATAATTTTATTAAAAAATAAACTACTAGCAATTGTATGCCGGATGGCTTCTCATGCAAAAGTACCTATGCTGCAGGTAAAGAAAATATCTTAAATCTTTGCCTTTTAGCATTATTTTACTTTCTCATTTATGTTACAGGTTTTAAAACTGTATTGAACCCCCATCATTCCAGGACACAACCCAAATCATAGACTTGCCTTAATGACTTGTTAGAAAACTAGTGTCTCTTTAAGTGATCACAGTGATACAAAAGTAAGGACTAGCAAGAATTTCCTTCCCAGTATTGACCTCATAGGAGTAAGGATCACATTTGCACTACATTTATCTTGGCTAACACAAAATGACTTTTATTTTGGATATCAAGTCTCATTAATACATTTTTCTTTGTTTTGCTTTGACATCAAATGTTTTGGATCAATTGTTATCCTCTTGCAAAATATTTTGGAGCTATGAAAGAATACATTGAAAAAAGAGCATGTTTTCTTTCACTTCAAAAGATTTCTGGATGAGACCTTCTTTTGTGCTTGTATTTGTAAATATCCAGGTTAAGCAAGTCACTATCCTCTGTGTTACTCATACCTACAAGATGATAGTTTTCCTGTTTCTCTTCTGATATGCCTCATCAAGCTATGTGCAAAATTTCACCTGTTTTTCCCTATAGCACCTGTAAAAAGTGGTCACTTGGTCTAGACTGACAAAAAAGCCCTTTGTCTAGGCCTTAAACTTTCCTCATCATGGTTAGCTTGCTCTCTATTGTCTTCCTTCATGGGTTACTTTTCTTACCCACTCCAAATCCAAGTATTAAACACGTACTTCTTTTACATTGTTCTGACCATATCATTTAATTGCCATTAGTTTTGGTTTTTTTTAGTCTTATAACATTAGATAGTGTTAGTCATTGTGCTATTACATTTTAATATTATGATAGCATGCACTCCAAACACAATATAAAGGTAATGATAAAAATCACAAAAACTGTGTTAAATCTCCCAGCCTGTCCTCTGCTAGTGTAGGTATGCTTTCTACAGTATGTTAGAGGAATAATCAAGAGTAGTAATAAAATATTAATAGCTTTGCTTTTCACTTCTGAAATAAAACATCCATTTATAAATAGGCTATGCAATGACAGTAGATATTAAATTTTCCCATGTGTTTTGTTTCTTAAAGTAAATAATGAGTTTAGAGGTAGATAGGGCTTTTAAAGGAGGAAAAACAACTGCAAATTTCTAGCATAAAATGGAAAGACTTCCATGACTGTAAAGTAATTATAATTGCAGGGAATAAAAAATGCTTCTGCTATTTTTTATTAGACTAAATAAAGCTAAGAAGAATTCTGTACTTGAGGGCATACAAAGAGATTTATTTATTTCCTTATATGACTCCCTCAATATAGTAGCTAAAAAGAAAGTTGTTTATAAGTTTTGAAAAAAATAATACAAAAAGTTAAATACTTTTTAATGTGATAATACTTAGTATTGTTTAATTGGAAGTATTTAAGCAGAAAATACGTTATGGAGTCTAAGTCATATACTATGCAGAAAATGCATGCTTGAGTAATTTGTGCAGTTGAAAATGTTTAAAGAATTTCTGCATTTATTAGAGAACATAAATTACATTGGCATATATATTATTTATAACAACATTGCTACCACATCATATACAGTTGCTACAGCGCAGCTGAACATTTTGTTACTTGTGTAAACATGAACACTGAAAAGATTGTTGATTCCCAGAATGGGAGAGAAAACTAGTCTAATTACAGTTTGCATTGTTTTGCCTGTGGGCTCCCCAAGAGCCAGTCCCTGATGATGCCTCCCATTCAGTGATGCATGAACTCAGTCTCTTTGTTCTGAAATAGGGAAAAAAAAAAACTATCTGTGCAGTGCCATTTCTTGACTAATGCATGTAAAAGGTTATTGTACTTGATTCCTCTGCATCTGCACAGAGCTGACACAGAATCTATCCTTTTTTAATTTCTGCTTCTGCATTTTTCTTTTGTTAGTTTATTTCTCTTATCATTAAAAGATATAATAAAAAGAGATTGGAATCAGTCTTTTATTTTTCTGGAAATGAAAGAGCTATTCTGTGAATTTGTATATTGATATCTGAATAACTGCCATAATAATAGTCAGGTAAGCTATTCAGTATGTGTATGTGAAGGGAAAGTAAACTCAAAATCACCTGTACCTTTGGGCTAAGTATATAGGCTGAACCACAAGCAACCAAATGTTATATTATTTATATGGCATATGCAAATTTGTGTTCTGAAACATTTTTGACAAGGTATTGAATTTTCTCACGAGCATATAAAAGATCCCTCTCATAGTGAAGGCCTTTTTCAGACTGTTCTCTGAGTAATTAAATCATATGGAAAAATGTCAGAGGACAGAATAAAATATATTTATTCCAGCCATATCTTCCCACAGCATGACATGTCATCTGAAAACAACACTAAGCACTTTATGCCATCTGTGCTGGTTGGGGTTACATTTACAATGCATTTCAATGCAGAATATTCCTTTTTGAGTTACACACAGTCAGCTTATAGCAATAAGCACCTAAATAGAGTTATCTAAAAAACAGAGAGACGTCAATACCTGATTCACTTTCATCTGCTCCTCGAGCACTGTTTTATCTTTGGGAGACAGAGCTTGTTCTTCATGCTGCCATTCACTGTTTTATATAAATAAAATGTTATTTCAAAGATTTGTTTAGATACAGTAGTAATTACATTTTTATGTGAAAAATGCTGACTAACATATATTAACAGTACTTAAGTGAAACATTCCTCAAAGAGACTCGTTGTTATATATTTTTAAATGTTTGATTTTAAAAATAATAAAATGTAAGATTAGAAAAATACTATAATTTCACAGGAAAAATTACAGTAAAATATTTGGTAGCTCTAAGTCTTAGCTTCTAGTTCTATATAATCATTGTATAGCAGCTCTCCATAAGTGATCTGTGGAATCAAAGAATATACTGTTTCAGTCTGCACATGTTGATTAAATTGCATCTTTCAAGTCACTCTCAAACAAGGCCAGTGTGTTTTTGAGACTTGTTACGTGCAACCGTTACCAATGAAATTGGAATAATTTACGATGTCTGCATTTTTTTCATAACATGTTAGCAGTTAAGAAATGTTTTCACAACAACAACAAAAACTACATATCAAAATGATCTTAATTCTCTACTGTGTCCAAGCAGAGTGTTGACACTTGTGTTATAGAACCTGCTAAGACGTAATTGGAAGCTCCCTAATTCACAAGGGCTTATCCTCAGTGTCAGCTAGAGCTGCAGAGGACAGAGGATGTCTTCTTAACTGAATTTGATTTTGTCATCCCACTTGTAGAGAGTCATAGCATGAGCTGGAGCACTATCCCCTTATATGCTGGGGATTCTTTTCTCACCTGTTAATTGCAAAATACTTTTCCTTTATTAATTAAATGTTATTTTGCTTAATCTTCAGTAAGCACAGTTATTTTAGTCTTAATACTTTACATGTGTAACATATGCTGTATGATGTCACAGTAATAATGCAAGTATTTCCACAGAATCATAGTAAAGAGTCAGAAGGCTACTGTGTAGCGTAGGAGACCTGTATGTATTTTGATTGTTAAGAAATACTATTTTCTTCCTGTGGCATTAATCTCTTATCTCCTGTTCCAAAATGCTAGTTGTCAATGATATTTGTCAATGCCAGTGCCTCCTTAGAGGGCATTCAACTCTGAAATTTTCAGGAAACAAAATTGTGTACATTCGGAAGTACTCAGTCACCAGAGAAGAAAAAACAGGGTACCTAATTTATTGCTCATTTCTACTCTAATTGAATTTATAAATAAAATATGGGTTTCCTTCTCTTTTAGTTAAATCTGCGTAGAAGAAGTTCCGGGTCCTTAGTAGCTCTTTTATTTAATCTCAGTGATAGACTTTCAGCATATACATATATAGAATATACATGTTCTTGAGAAATTAGCATATATAGAATATATATTCTATATTCTTATATATTCTTATTCCATAAGAATATAAGAATAGAGAATAAGAATATATATATTCTTATTCTATAAGAATATAGAATATATAGGCATCTAGAATATATATTGTATATATGCTCCTTTCTCAAGAACATTTTAAAAAGCATTTTGAACAGTTCCATCTGGTAGAATGAGCTGATGGTTGACAGAACAACATTTTTTTGTTATTAAGAATTGATTGAAATTGTAAAAAACTGTGAAAGGTATTGCTTGTAGAGAAATCTCTTATTGAATATTTGGTAATATTTGAGAAAGGGGATGTTTCCTGATACTCAAACTCCAATTACAAGTTCACTTCAGATTGTAGTATATTATGAAATTTTGGAAAACATATTTATTCTACTGTGATCTGCTAAATGACATCTGGCTTCAAGTTATAGAGAAGTTTTCACTCTCACTCTGTTTCATAAAGATTGTTGTCAGGATAACCATTAAATGTTTCTTCTTCCCAGGAAACACTTCTGTGCATGCCATCTTACAACACAATTTCTGTGTGAACAGTCTTTCTGTGTAGTCAGTCTGCTCCTTAGCAATAGCCTTCAAAGCCACCTTTTCAACCTTTATACTTAGCTCATTTCAAGAAAACAATTCCTGTTTCTTCTGTACCCTTCTGTGTCCTGCTATTAGGAGAATTATCAGCCTACCACATTCCAAGTGGTGACAGTGCTATCTTACTGTTCTTTGTTGACTGCAGATTGTTCAGTAAAATAGAGCATATTCCAGACATTTAGTATTAAAATATGCAGTACTAATTGGGAAAAGGCAATCAGAAGATAAATTCAGTAGCAACAAGATAACAAGATCCTGGTAGATCTCAGTCAGCAGTTTTCTTTGAACAATACAAATAAACAGTAAGTTTTGTATATGTGTATAAAATAGAAAAAACACATCATATATCAAAGGAAGAGAAATATTGGCCAAAGCGTATTTAAATCTGAAATAATATTACAAAATTATCTTGTATTACTTTATTTAGCACTTGTAATAAGGGCCTCGGAAGATCAAACATGCTTTGTTAATGTTGGACAAAAGAAATGTAACTCATGAAAAACTGATGATAGGTAACAGATTAGACAGTTTAAATTATTGTAAGCTAGATACAAAAAAATATATTTACATTTAGTTAAACTCATTTCTGATTTTAAAAGGATTTTGTTGCTTTTGTCTCTAGGTAAGTGCTGTCCATATCCAGACAGCCAGTGAATAATAAGTTGGTTCTGCTCTTAGCTCTTTAACAGCACAAAGATAATTTACTGCAATACAAATCATATACAATTGGAGTAACAAACACATAAATATACTTAATCAGAAGCTGATTACTGCCAATCAGGCTTGAGAAGAGAAATTATTTCTTCAGTCTTACAGAGTCAGACCTGTATTCTTTAGTAACATCTGTGTTTCTCCCACATTAATGTTTTCTAGATTGAAGAAAGCATTTGGACTTCTGAGTCACCAGTCAGTGGTGACAGTTTGCTCATGCCTCAGAATATTGAGACCAGTGGTTTCATACATTAGTCATCTCATTTGAAAGATTCTGAATATGTCCTCTTCAGGCTTCCCTTAGTGCAAAGATTGTTAACGGATACCAGTTTGATAGATTTTCAAAAGTGATGTTGCAAAAGGATAAATGGGAAATTACACTTGTCAGTGTATGAAAATTAATAAAAAATCTCATTTCCTTTTACTGTTTTTGAGAGATAAAAATCCTCAAAAAAATCAGCTTGTCTCATTTCAATTTAGATTATAAATCCTTATTAACTTGACTTTTAAATAAACATTAAAAACTCCGTAGCAGGAGTTTTGCTATTTAACTCAGTTTTCTCTCTACATGCCTTTTCACCAAATCTTGTTTGTGATAAAGAAGTTGACAGTTGCTGTTGTTAGGATCTGGCCTTCTGCAATTATCGTGTTGTCTTTAATTATTTATTTATCCAGATAGTGTAATGAAAAAACATTTCACATTTTCACATGAACAAAATGTGGGTGGAGAATGGATTTAATGTCTTCTATAAGGAATTCTTAATGCTTGTTAACATGACAGGCAACTAGAGAGTATATGCATGTGAAAAGGATGACAAATTATAGAGTATTGTAAATACATTTTGCAGCTTAAACTTGCTTGCCTTTTGCAGAGCTGGGTTCTGTTGCAAAAGAATTTGTAAACACAAGACTTAGGCGACAAAATTCTAATATTATTAAGAAGCTACTTTGAAAAGCTAGTAGGGAAACAGATGTTTTGATTTGACTCCCATAGTTGATAAACCATTTCTACCTGCTGAATTACAGGTAAAAAACTTCAGAATTACCTTCAGAGCTCCAGGCCACTCAAGAAAATTTACCAAAAATCTGGCACAGAAAAGAATGTTGCAAGATCAAATAAAAATGTCATTCCATCAAAGAACACAATATGTCACAACACATTCTCTTAATTTCTATTCCATACACACTTTACATATGAATTGCTCAAAGTACAAGTGCAGAGATGCTGTTTATTATTGATTTAAGTATGATGTATTTCAAATATGAATTCTTAAATCAGTACAAAATAGAAGATGATGTCTTAATTTAAATTAAAATGTAAGAAATCCAATGTGCTCTTACAGTCCTTCAGTGTTATGGAGGATTCATTCCCTCCTACATTGCTTTGACTGTATTAGAACATAATGAATGAAATGATACTTAACCAGAAATTTCATTGTGAAAAGTTTGCTAGGTTTTATTATGTTTTTATTGAACTTCAGCTACTGGAAAGTAGGATCATCTCTCCACCCTTTGAAATTAACTGCAAATATTAAGCAAAAGACAAAATCAACGACCAGATTTGCATTCTAGTTTATTTTATGATTGCTACCACTACTGAAGATGTGTTAATGTGTATCTGAAGTTGTTGATACCAATTTCTAAATGAAAGCATTAAAAAAAAGAATGTCGTGAACTATACTTTGTTCACCCATTTAGTTATCATTAACGTTTAACACATAAATTATTGTCCCACGTTTGCATGTGTAAGTTCAAGTAAGAAATACAGAAGGTATAAAAGAATATTTGTTGTGGTTGCATGTATATGTATGCATGTGTGAACAGGTATCACTGACTCTATTTCCTAGCATATGACTCCTTTGAGAATTGCAGGCAAGACTAAGGGTAAGGGAAACATCAGAGAAGTAGCAAAGGTGACTGGAATATGTGAAGCTAGTGGGAGTAAGAGTGTAAGCATGGGTTTGGCTGCAAATATAAGACTTGTAAATCTGTAAGTCTTTGTTATGTTTTAAGATGAGCAGAAAAAAAAATACAGATAAAAGGCATAGACATACTTCATGTCATTAATTAAACACACAGCCTGTCCTGGAGATTATAATCTGTATATGCATATATTGTTAATAATGTATTTATAAAATTTCAGAGCTTAGAACCAGATAAAGACATAGAAACATATTTTGTTCTGTATTATTTTTTTCAGTCATTTAAAAAGCTTCCACCTTTGAATCTTTTATTTGAATCAAGATAAACATTCACAAATATTTGGTTAGTAATAATTGATTTGAGTTAGAGCAGAATATATATATCCTACAGAATTCATTTTAAGTGCATTTAAACTGCAACTGTAACTATGAATTTACAGCTAGCATACCCATAATAATAATGATAATTTAATTGGGAGATTATTTAGACAAATATAAAATGAAATAACTGGGAAAGGGAAATTCTCCCAATTAATTTTAGTGATAATTGATGTTAAATATCCGCAGCATTAAGTAGCCAAACAGGCTATTAAACAAGACGTGTTGACATAGTATGTGGATATTTCAATTTATTTGTTTTGGCAATACACATTTGGTTTAAAAGCACAATATATGGAATTAACCAGACATATCATAGATGTATTGACTGGTTCACTATTGTGTCAAAATGCAGATTTGTTGAAGATATCAGTGGCTAGAAGCAGTAAAAATCAGGGAACCATTTCCATTGTTTGCCAATGTTTTGATTGATGATACAAGTTACAAAGGCTTTGCAAATCACATTGTCTAGTGATGTATGAAATAAATAAGGCAAGTCATAGGGAAATATATTTGTTTTAATATAGCTAGATGCAAAGTAGTGAACCTGGAAAGAAAGTATGCACTTTGTACCTACTACACAACAGAGATCGTCTTTTGTAAACAGTGGTTTGGGGAAGAGCATAATGTCATTGAAGATAACTGCCCGAATAGGAATTCTCAGTGCAGTGTTATGGATAAATGGGATAATACGATGCTTACAAGATGAAAACTATCAAGTAGAAGTAGTTAATGTCTGTGCACATATCAGTAATCTATTGTAACAGTGCCATGTTCAAATCTGATAATCGCACTTCAGTAAGAGTGTAAAATATTGGAAAGATTTCAGAAAAAAAAATCTGATTACTTTAAATCTGGACCTATAGGGTTTTTCTTAAGTTCTTTGAAATCATTAAAGCAGTACAGGCATTATGGCTTAATTTGTATGTCATTTATATCTTTATTTTAAAATCTACAGCTTATCACATTTAAGAAATCAACTGTAAATTATGCGTGGTTCTTGGAATCACTTTCTATTTTATATTAACTTGGCAGCCTGTTAGAAGACTGGTGTTAGGCTTGGCCTTTGTTTTCACTGGGCTACTGTATTCCACTACACTGTGAAACTAATCTATATCCTTACTATTCTACTCTTTCACAGCAACCCGTAGTCGTAAATTCCTGCCCATTCTTAGACCAGGTCTTGTGCTTACCTTACCCTGTAGTGACATGTTTTTGCTGTCACTAAATATATTCCAGCCAAAATACTATAAATAGCTGTCAGGCTAATACGCTGAACTGGCCCAATACTATGTAAGATAGTACAGCTAGTGTTGAGAAAATAAAGATGGTGGGGACATAGAGAGCTGGGAAGAACAGATAAAGTTAGGTGTAAGATGACAAAAGATATTATTAAAATGGCACAATCTGCCAGCCTCTGCTAGGAACCACAGCCTGTATGATCAATAAAAAAGCCAAGAAACTGGAAAAGTTTTCATTAGAGGGAGAAAAAAGTCTCTTTTCTGAGTCATTCACAAAACAGTACTCCCCGATAGTATGCAGGGCACCCTGTGCATCTAAGTATAGTCAGTATCTCATGTGACTCAATAGCAGCTCTGCATACCTCTAAAATGTCCTAATGAAAACTGTTCAGCCCAAATGCTTGGCCAATGTTTAATCTGAAGACAGTAGCGTTAATATTTATTATTTGCAGTCTTTATTGTATTTTTTTCAATAATGGGTATCAGAGCTGTTTTATCACTTTTACTGTGATCTTGTGACAATTGTAATAGAATCCTTTGATGTTATTATGGTATTCACTGGATGATCTGCAACTGTTTTTAAAAGGTGATATTGACCTACTTCAAGATTTGTATAAAGAGAAATAAATCTCTGAGATAAATATACCCACCTATTGACAGTGCCAAGAATATATCTCATCCAACCTCTGAATTATTCTGTTGTTATTACACCTAACACCCTTAATTTCTCCTACCATGCAACAGGTACAATATGGAATAATTTTGTTTCATAGCAGTCTAAAATAGTACATCCTATGCCTGTAGGTAGTTTTTGCAATTTTCTTCAGAAACATCTTTTCTATAGTGCCAGAAGTCTGAAAAGCTTGCTGTTTTTTGCAATGACAGAATGTCTAATAAGGTAAACAGGATGACAATGTTTAAGATAAATGATAAATGATGAAAGTGAATATGCTGCTCTATCTTTTTGGACTGAAATATTCAATTATTTTATCTCAAATCTGAATTACACTTGATTTTGGTTTTCTTTAATGATGTATACCCCTACATCTCGCAAACAGAAATCACAAAAAGAGAATTTTTTTTTTTAAAAAAAGCAAATCTATGGATTGAGTTGCAGCATGTTACCTCAGTTTAATCAAAACACACACATAACAATTAAGTTGCTTTCCTATTTTTCTGCAATGTTATATAGTTTCTGCCAATGAAATGAACTGTCAGACTCATTTTGATGGGGCATATAACAGAGGAGACAGTTAATTCCTTTTTCTTAACACAATGTAGATCCATAATTAGGCATTTTTTATATGTAAAAAGTAGGTTGTCTGGTAGAGAACAGGAACAAATAACAAAGAAGAATACTCACTGGAAAAAAAAAAGAGGAATAAGAGTAGATCACTTTGGTATTTAAAGAGCTAATTATCCATTATGCTGTAACACTGTGTACTGCACCAGAATTTCTTTTCATTTGGGTTAAGTTCTTAACTGTGTTTAAGAACATCACTCTCTTTTGGTTTTATATTTGCAGATTACAGCACTGTATGATAAGATTTTTGCAAGGAAATGTTTTTTGTCCTGTATTTTATTGCTGCAGTATTAAAAAACACTAAATGGAACAGATTGGAAAGGCTAACTCACATCTTGGTATTTATGTCATCAGCATCTTATAGACCCTAAATTGTAAACACAGATAGTAGTACAAAACATTGCACACTATTTGTTGTTCTAAGATGTTAAGCATAGCTAGATTGGCAGCTTGGTAATTGCAATGTTAAGTGCTTACTTTCAGAAGTAAATCTTTCTTTTCTTAAATATGAACTATCAAAACTAAGATAATAACAGTGAGAGCAGGTTCTTTGAAAGGACCTCCAGAAAGAAGTCAAATCTTGTGAAAGATTTTCTGTGGTATGTTAACAATTTCACAAAATTTCGCAAAAATGGCAGAATTTTTGAAAAAGCAAAAAAATATATATTCTCAGGTTAAATAAAGTTTTGGACAGTACTCACTTTAATTTGGAAAATTTATTTGTTGCTACCTTTCCATCCTAAGCAATTGCTTTCTCCTCTGAACCTGACTGTAAACTTAATAGGAGTTATTAGAATACATAAAGACATCCAGGCCCAAGATGCAAAAATGATTAATCCATATTTTCATTCTTTGATTACGTTTCTCTTCTGTACAACAGCAAAAAATTTTTGCGATGATGATAGAACTTATTCTAAGGAAATCTTTTCTGAAATTAACCAGTGAACATTCCCAAAATGTTCCAAAGCCATCTATTATCTTGCACACTTTGGCTATTCTACGAATGAGTTGAGGTTTTCAGGAAGAAGAAACATAATACTTATTCCCACAGTAATTCAGTAGCTATCTCATACTTATGATGAAGTCAGTTGGTTGATGAGAGAATTTCAAGATGGGATTGCTGTACAATTTTTCATTATAGGTGGTAAATAAATTGTTACTTGCAGCACTGTGCACCATCTGATTACCTTTTGGCATTAGTAGCATAGATCAGAAGCTTGCCTTCTTGGTCAGAGTGTACAGAAATTTCAGCTGCCTGAAAAACAATTCCGCAGGTTAGAGCACGTAAAAATAGTGTGGTACTCTTTGTCCTATCAGGTGCAAGAGCAGAAACATTCAATGCTTCTAAAAAGAAGAGAATAGTAGGAAAAAAAATGTACACAAGAAGGAACAAAAGCATTCCTTCTGCTAAATACTAAAGTATAGTCATTGGAAAATACAAGAGATTATTCCAGCTCCCTTGTTGACTAAATTGTATATTCTTCCTACGGATAGTTCCTAAAAAAAGAACCGTTTATTGTTTTCCTACATGGAGACACAGTATCTGTTGTTTATGGCTGTAATCATAGCATGCATAGTTTAAAATGTGGGACTAAGGGATAGACTATGTTTCTCCTTCTGGTTTGCCTTATTTATTAAAGCTTCTTTGTGATTTACTAACCAAATTTCTGCCTTTAAACTAGCTTCTTGTGCATTGTTTCTATTACTTGGAATGTATTTTGTCATGCCTTATATTCATGTGAGATTTTGCCCACCTTTTTTTCTTTTTTTTGTTTTTTTGGCTTACTGAAGCAAGTTTTTGGACTTGAAGAATCTCTGTGTTCTCAGGGTCTGGTTTTTGTTTGTTTGTTTGCTTGTTTTGTTGTTGTTAAAACACTTTGTCAAATTTTGGACAGGTGCAGTCTTCTATAGCTGTATAAAACTTATGGCTGTCACAAGATTAACTTTTGTGAAGGGATCTCAAACACTGTTAGCTCCTGGGATCTCAGCTTACTGACTCTGGTAGACTACCTACTACCCTCAAGCACAAGCATATGGTTGAAAATCCATGATGAGAATACAAACTTAGATATGTATTTATTTGGTTTGTATTTTGGCACACTTTTTTTTCCCTTCTGAAAATATATTGCTATGCAAACAGTTGGAGGTGTACTTTTGAAGGAATAATTCTGATTCATTTGGCAAAGCTCACATATGTGAAGTGTAATGTAATTGTGATCTCTTCTTCTGATATTTTGCTTAATGGCCATTATATATAGCAATGACCATTTATGTCAGTATCTATCAGTGTTGTAATGCAGAAGCACACTGCAACAATATATGCAGTTTCTGAGTATCAGACAAAGCACTGCTTAAGTTTCTTTAGGTATATCCATAAACTATAAAGCATTTTATTGCATAGTTGAAGAATACATTCTGACTATTAATGCCTTGGAGAAAAAAAAAATATTGTTCTGTGGCAGCAGTTCTCACTTTTGCTGACTCCATTTGTAGGATTATGGTCAGATTACTGTTTGCTAAAGTAGTGGAATATGTCACTTTTTGAACTTGTGTACAAGAGCTCTTGTCAAATTTTTGGAAAATTGTTACCTAAGCAATTTTGCCTGTACATTGTCAGGAAAGTGAGTGTATGGTAAAACTCTTACTGAAAACTGATTATCTAGATACTGGCCAATAGCCTCAACTGCATGCCTCTATGCTTTGTGTTCAATTTAATTAAAGGAAAAATAAATGTAGATGTATTTTTAATTTTTTTTTTAAATCCACCTATCTGTAAGCATTGCTGTTTACAACCTTGAATAACTTTCACAACTGAAGAAGTTTCACATAATGACATCAAAAGAACAGGAAATTAATGCTGTGCTACTACACCTAGGAATATAGTGTTATGCTTATTCTCCCTAAACCAAGAGTTTAGCCATAATAGCTCTGAAGAGATGAGAACAAAACTCAGCTTGTCTTTTCAAGTATATCCTCTTGGTTGCACTGAAAAAGAAAAGCTTTAAATAATATATCTGGTTTCTGAGCTTAAATCAATTGTCCTTACCACAGACAGTCTCAGAGCCTGCTTTCTGTTAAGAAAGCATGTTGTATGCTAAGTGTGGTCTCTTGCAGATTTTCTCACATTTATAACTAGGACTATCCATTCATTAGCACATTAAAAAATATTTTACTATATTAATAGAATTTTTAATTGTTTTACTACTTGAAAGGCTACAAGATCATAGAATCATAGAATCAGAATGGCCTGGGTTGAAAAAGATCTCAGAGATCATCTAGTTTCAACCCCCCCTGCTGAGTGCAGGGTTGCCAACCGCTAGACCAGGCTGCCCAGGGCTACATCCAGCCTTGCCTTGAATGCCTCTAGGGATGGGCTATCCACAGTCTCTCTGGGCAACGTGTTCTGGTGCGATGTTACCACAGGAGAAGCATCCTGAGCCTCAAGAAGTGTTTTGTTGATTTAAATTTGGTCAAGATCTGGTCTGAGTCTGCTGCATGGAATACAGATAGAGGTTCAGAAGAGTACAGTGGTCTAATGGGGGGTAAAAAAAGAGCAGAGCACAAAAGAAAGCCAGACACAAAAGCAGCATAGCAGGCATGTTATAACTTTATGTGAAACTGCTCTACAGTGAAGTTTGGTTTCTAGACATTGGATTGGCTAGATTTGAAGACAATCTCTGTCTAAGTAAAGCCATACAGCTTGCAGTTATTTCCCACATGAAAGTCATATGTACTATAGCATAACTGTGTATTGATGCTCAGTTTCATTATGTATTATGAGCTTCAAAGTAAAAAGGTATTAACCTTGAATTACAGATGGCAAGACCGCAAGCTAAACTGTGTTCATGTGTCAAGTATTTGTGAACTCATGCATGCTTTCATGCATGTCAGTGTCTGGTACCAAAGAATTGCATTCCATGTGTATTGTTCAAGATGAGAAGCCCAGGGCTCAGCAACAAGAGCCAGTCATTAGTGTAGGTTTCTCAAGGAAAGAGAAAAAAAAAGAGAACAAGATGCACTTCTAATTTTTTGTTAAATTATGTTATTAAAACTGAAGTATGCGGACACTACATCTTTCCAATATAAATGTTCACTCCTTTCCCCCCGCCTTTTTTTTGTCCTCTTGATCTTTACCTTTTCCCTCTGTTTCTGTAGCATTGTAAACAATCATTAGCAAGTCAAACCTCTGTGATTATCTTCATATCTGTTAGGCACTAATGACTGACCAGAAGTCTGTGGCTCATACTGAGCAGGCAATCTTCACTATAAGCGAGATCAATTTACAATAGACAGAATAAAAAGAGGTTTAAAGCATCTTGAAGCATTTCATAGTGTTAAAGATGCCAACATGAGCAAAGTTCTTAATGGCATAAGCATCCCATTTCATGAAAGTTAGTTTTGACTATCTGAAATGAAATTGTTTACACAAGCACAAATAATTGATCACAAAGGTTTAGAAAAGATGTATACTATGGAAGAAGTATTGGTGATTACCATCTAGATTACTCAATTTTAAGAATTGCAAAATGCAGTTTTATCTGATAATAATGCCCTAATAGCGGATCTGTATTTAGTACATAACATCACTATGAAGAAAATATTACTTTTGTCAGCTCCCTTAAACATTTTATTTTTCAAAGCATTGGAGTTTTCTTGAACGATAACTTGAACTTCCTGCCATTTTAGTACTTAAGACAATTGCTAAATCCCCAAAATGTTTTTTATGCTTACATTAGAGAAGTATACTATCAGCTTTAATTCCACTTAATACAGATTTCCTGCCTGGGAATTAAGTCAATTACTTCAAGGATTATGTTGGTGGTAAAAAAAGAATTTATTTTTGTAAATTCATTCTTTCACAGGACCTAACAGGGTGTGTGTTACTGCTACCATCAATGTAAATGGGAGGTTTTTAATTCATTTGGAGCATCAATACTGTCTTTAGCTGACTCATTTGTAAACAACACTTTACCATAGTATCTATTACTTCTCATTTTGCATGTCAGCATTTTTGTTCTGTTTTGCTTTTTTTTCATCATAGCATGAGTGAAAGGGTTACATGGGAATATATATTAACTTTTAAATTTGCAGAAATCTCTCCTTATGTTAGTACTGATACCCAGCAGGAGTAGTAAAATCTGTCAGGTTTTTTTTGTGGCTACCAGGTATTATTTGAGATTTGAAACTAGGACTTAGTTGGCCAAGTGTAGGTGCAAATTTGTGTGAACAACTTCAGTTGTACCTTGCACTCTTGATACCTGTCTCCATCTGACTCCCAGAAGCAATTCATTCATGGAAATAAATCAGGATTTAAGCATCAGCTGAAAAAGACAGCAATCAATTTTATAGGTGCTTTTATGCACCTATCATGATTTAACATGGAATGGGCATTGTTTTCTTTACTATATAAAAGAGTCAATAAAGGCTTCTAAAACACAGTCATCAGGGAATCCATTCTGTTCACTGAATGAAATCCATTCAGTGGAATAATTTGCACCATATTGAAAAAGAGGGAATAAAATGGTGTAAAATCAAAAACCTACCATTGTGTATATATTGTGAACAAAGGAATGGGTAAGAACCTACATTACAGGTACTTTGTATATTTTCATTTAGACATGTTTTATTTTAACGTGTAATAGGAATCCTACATAATTGTTAGATGTGGTATGTACATTTTAAAGCACCTGGCAAATATCTTGCTTTGCCGTAGCTGACAGACAATAAGGGTATTTGTTACACAAAGCAATAAGACAAGCTATTTCTGAGCAACTTAGTTGAGGTAGCAGGAGCAGTAGAGCTTGTTGCAGGAAGCTCACTCCGCTGGAGTGAGGCAATCTTAGACAAAGTGCCATGCAGTGTTGTAGAACTCAGGTATCTTCACACTGGGCTTTTGGGTACTATGTAGTTACCTCCATATATGGTAAGTACTCAGAAGAGGTAGGGGTTATTGACAAAGCAGCAAGCCTGATCATCAATGCAGAAAATTTCTATTTACATGTATGTACTTAAACAGTAACAGTATGCTTCTGCTTGTATGAAAGTAATTTTGCCATTCAATCAGTAGGTGCTCTGAAATGAGCAACAAAGTAAAATTTGGCTATGATAGTTTGTTTCTTCTACAATAATCAGCTGTTGCTTAAATTTTCAAGACTTCTCCACAACATTTAAGTGATTGTCCAAAGCTTGAGGCAGCCATAGAAGTCTGTATGCTGTGTGGATTCTTGACATATTTATAGTCTCTTAACATTCGCTACTATCACACAGCACTGCTCCAACAATGTTAGCAATGAAGGGAATGCTTGCATATGCTGGCTCTTGACATTCCTGATGCTATGGTGTCTCCAGCTCCTGAGAGCGAAGCTGGAGGAGATGATGACAAAATATCTTGTGACCTCCCTGCACTAAGCTTCCCACTACTATACACTGACAGAGAAAGAGTGGCAGATCTTATGAAAGCACTACGTAGTCAAGGCTTGAATGTTCTCTTATCAGGGAATTCAAACCTTGCTAGGCATTTAAGTCACGCGAGGTGAAGTCAGAGTATGGCAAACACTTAACTGTCCAGGTATTCTGTAGTTGCCCATATACATAACACATATAACAACAGCACTGCTTTAGTATAAGAGAGAAAATGCCAGCCCATCTGGGCATTTCCCTACAGTGCTGGCTTCTTCACCCTGCCTCTCTGCAGCCTGGTAGTGTCTGCCAGTGAAACTTACAGGTTTGGAGCTTCCTATCTGCCAGAGAGCAGCACAGCTTCATAAGTGGGCCAAGCCAGCAGTAGGGCATAACCCCACGGAGAGCCCAAACACAGCAGGCAAAACTGACAACAAGGTCTGTTAGCAACTACAACAAACCCTGCCTAGGGGCTATCCAACAATCCCAGCCAGAGACAAGACCACGCACAGCACATCAACATTGTGCAGGTCCGGGCAGAAATGGATCCTTGAGCAACCCAGGCAGGGTGTGGCTGGGGGCCCAGGTGAGGATGCTCAGGGCAGCTGCAGCTGATTAGCACCTACAGCATCCTCAGTCCTTGTTGAGGTGGCTTAGAAATAGCATGAAACAGAGAATGTGGAGTATAATATACTTTTAAAAATCTTATTTCACTTACTGTTGGTGCCTTTTTATTTTTTGTTATTGTCAGGAATTTTCAGTTGCTTTCACTAGCCTAATATTAGTTTAAACACAGAAATTCCAGTAATCTTCCTTCCTTCATGGTGATAGGTACAACAATTGAGGAAAGCTAACAGGTCATATAATAGGTACAGCCTATTGCTGCTCATTTCCTCTACTTCAATAGCTATCCATTCCCTGTATTGTTTCATGATACCAAATAATCTATAAAGCTTAAATAAAAAAGGCACCGGTGTCACTGGTCACCTTGTTTTCATATAAATGGCAGTGAAAAATAGCTAACATAGATATGAATATAACAATTTTTTTTAATTGGATGTTTCTTGTTTAACAACTTGGTCCATACATAATTCTGTTTTGGTACATGCTATATTTAAGCCCTGTATGAAAATGATCTGTAACTTTTCCTTTGTCCTTTCTGATATTCCTAGCCTCTTTTTTTTACCTCTTTTTTCTTTTTCCTTTAGTTTTCCTAGTTTTTTCAAAATGCTGTAGATATTCATGGAAGTATTATCTAGGACTTTAAATATTTTTACTTATTCTTTATACTGAGTTTAAGATATACTAGTCTATATATTAAGTCAGAAACGATGATTATGGCTGTCTAGCACAACTCGCGTGGTGTTTTATACTTGTGCCTTGGCTATGAAAGTTTACTATACTGTTATTTATTTCCTTTGCAAGGGGCGCCTTCTTAATTCCAAATTTCCTGTTGTGAAATGCAAAAGGGCCGTTTCCAGACCTGAAGAATCAAGTGGAGTTCTTGACAGCTCTCTTAAGAGATCATAATATCCATGAGAAGGATGAAGCAAACAAGATACTCCCAAAATTGTTGTGACTTTTCCCTCAAAAAACAAACAAACAAAACCTCACAGGGAGTACAATAGAAATAAAAACAAGCAAAAAAATGTAACAGTATTGTTGGGAAGGTTCAACCTCTACTACTATATCATCAACATCCACCTTGTGGGCCAACGTAATAAAGGTATACACCCCATAACAAATCTGTTCTGGAATAAAGCAGCAAGTGGAATTGACAATTTGTCTAATACAGTTACATGCGGAAAATCAGACCGTAGCTCTTACTGAAGGGGAATGTCAATGCTCTGCATTTAATGTAGATGTCACCAAAAAGAATTGTGATTTCATCAACACAGCTGTTAGCTTTGCAGTGATATATGGGAGTAACTTTTTTCTTAATGAACATACTTACTTCAATTTTTCATTTGTCTTCTGCATTTTTTCCTGATATCGTGACTTTAAATATGAGCACAATTTAAAAGGAAGTAGAAATTTCTGACAAACTGTTTTTACTTGTGTTAGCAATCTGACTTTTGTCTAGAATTAGTATTGTCTCAAACCAACTGTTTACTGAAGATCCAGATATAGCTTTAACTTATTCTGTAGTTATGAGGTTGATATTTTAGTCTAGAATGTATTTTGCCAAGTAAAGCTGACTATGAATTTAGACTTTTATACAGACAATGATCAGTGAAAGATTTTCTGGATTCCACTCTGCAGGATAGATTAGGGAAGAAAGAAAATTATAATACAAAAGGAAGGCAAGAAGCTACTGAATTTTATTTCATATAAAATATTAGTATGCCAAATAAATATGATGACAAATACATAATAATAGCATAATAAAATCCTACATGCTGTGCTATATTTAATGTCATCTTGGGCTGTGTAGGTACTTCCTGAACAAAGATAAATCTGCACAGGGATAAATTCATACAAAAGCAAAAAGCTTCTGTACAGTAGTTTTCCTTATTTTGCAGTTAATCTTTGAGTTTTGATGAACAAATCCAGTATTTCAATTATTATTCTTTAAAATATTTAAAAAAAACCTTGATTTTTATTTTTGTGGAATTTCACATCACTTTAATATATTTCAGTAAATGTTTTGTGCTACAAGAGGATGAGAAAAAGAGAGAAATGTTACCTTTCCTGTTTAAAGAGGTGTATTTTTTGGTGAGGGTCTTTAAGTATATACCAACAATCTGTATTATTTGACATAGGACTCTTTTTGGGGCTTCTTTGTGGATTGAGCAGTAAAAGATGTGAAAGTCAAGTTCATTTTTTGTGCTGCTACTAAAAGCATACATCCTAACTAATCCATACACAAGTACTTTGCAAGTTCATTTACTTGAGAATGCAGTGAGATAAATATTGTATACATTCTTCTGATATCTTTCACTTATAAAAATATTCATGAGGAATTTAATGCAAGTAGTAAATAAGGAAATATGAAGCATTTAACAGAGCACTTGATATGGAGATTTGTAATTATTAACATTGTTTTAGATAAGAATTTTCTGTTAGATTCTAGCAAATACATTTCACTGACTAGTTAATAATGTTATATTTTGGAACAGTAATTGAAGAGGAACCTTTCACAGAAAAGTGACACTATTTTTTTATGTAAGACTACTGCAATGCTGTAAAATACAAACCTTTTGTTAAACAGTTAAACACTTAATTACACCTTAATGTTTTGCATTTCATTTGTGTGTAGTTTTTGCTTTGATAAATGAGTGATGTGCAAAGACATGTGTTATGCTAAGAGTTACTTTACGTCTTGATAAATTATGAAAGTTCCATCTAGTTACCCTGTATAATGGAAGGGCAACTAGCAAATACCTAACAACTGCTCTCATAGGACACTATATCTCTTTCTTTATTTCTTTTTTACTTACTGAATTCATATGTCATTAACTAAACCTATCTCAGCCTTGTTGACTGTTTCATGACCAAAGGGCAAAAGCACCTAGTGTTAGTAGTCAGAGTGGAAACAACAAGGCAGTGCATTTCAAAAGTCACAAGTGAGAAGTTCTCTAACATATGAATGTTGAGGTGTACAAAGAATCATATAGATACAAAGATGCAAACTGACATAATAAACTAATAAAATACATAACATGTCAATAAATGTACACTTTCAAATTCATATATATCTGTAAAATAGAAATATTGAGCTCTAATTTTTGAGAGGCTGTGGGCATGCAAGAAAGTAGTTTGATGTTAAATTTTAATATAAGCCACATACTAGAAAAATTGTTGTCCTGCAAAGCTTTTGTGTTACTATGAAAGGCAACAATGGATTTTAAACAAGTTTCAACTGAAAAAAAAAAAAAAGAAAAAATATATCATTAAGAAGAAGAGGAAATCTTAACTCTAGAAGAGGAATTAAATGCTAATACTCTGTCCATATCTGAGAAGTGGTTAATTTTATCCCTTTCCTGGAACATTCCTTCTGAACTCTTGGCAACCTTAACACTTTGCACTGCTTGCATCAGTAGCTAAGAGAGTAAAAATTCTAATAGTTTTTTTTCATTGTTTGTTTGTTTTTGCCCCTTGACTCCCTTACAATACAGAGAGGAACCATAATTTATCCAAGTTAAATGGCTCTTCTTTAATATCTATTTTTTCTTTTTGTTTTTGTTTTGATCCAGTCAAAACAATTCTTCAGGGCTCAGTTAGCTGCTACACTAACAAATACATTCTGATCAGTTCAACAAGTGTAGAGTCTCACTCAAAACTGATTAATTTTAAGCACTTCTTTAGCTGAGCAGTAGCCTTCATTGACTCATTGAAGAGCTATGTAGTTTGCTCTTGCTACCTCTAGTTGCTGTTAACCTCCTGCAGTCCATTTATTTAAATTGGCCGTTCTGAATGACATTGCCCTAACTTCTCTTCACTACTATCAAAAGAGATTTGCAAGCTTGCCTCCCTCAGTAGCAATTTCTTCATCAGTTTCTTTACAGAACCATCTTTATCCTCAGTTGAAATCTGTGAGAGCATTACATGAGAAGGAGTCAAAGCTGGCCTCTGGGGAACTGGAATTGAGGTTGAAGGTCTCACATTAAAAAAGTCATTTATTTCTGGTTTAGTTTTGCTCTTAGGCATTATTCACAGCTTTGCTCTGTCTTCAAACAAAAGGAGCAGTGGCCCCACTAAAAGAATAAAATTCAAAGCTATTGAATGTGCTTAGGGTTAGTAAATATTAACTCAAGCTTTCAGGAGCCAATCCACTGTATGTCTCCAAAGCAAGAGAGCTTCTGCCTTTCACTGCCATCTCCTTTTTGATTCCATATTCAAACTTCATTTTCTTCTTAGCAGAAAGGATGTTTCTAGAAAGGATGTTTCTAATAATGCTTTCTCAAGGTGTATGGTTTTGTAGGTCGTTGGAGAAAAATTGATATTCCTCAGCATATTATTATTGTTATAACTGTTTTCTTGTTGGTACTAACTGAAATAAAATACAAATGTTTACAATGAAATGCAGAAGAATGTCTGTTTCAATACTTAGTAGTTCTGGGATAGACATGAAGCTTAAGTGTGCATTTTAACGTATCTGTTTACTGACTACAAAAAATGTTCCAGTACAGGTTTGCAAAAATCACCTGCTCAAATTTTGATCACACAGAATACCTTATTATGTGTTTTTGATTGTGGGAGTGTCAGTGTATTGGCTTTCTCATTTTCATGTTATTTTCCTGTGTTAGTGTCAGATTCCGTACTTCTCCTGTAATGTAGGCTGACTTTATTTAAGTGAGGTTTATTTGTCATATGAGGAGGACACGGTGTATTCCTCATTGACAAAAATGTTTTGATAAGAGTAAATTTATACCTAAAGGAGGAGCTTGTAATACCTACTGATTTCAAAGGAAATTGTTTCCATTCATTCTGAAATGTAACCCAAAGAACTTAAGCTGTCAAGATAGCCAACAGTTAAAGTGAACATACCTTATATCCTGTGTCATTTTTGTCATTATTTTTCACTTTATTTTCAGTTATAAGAAAAACAAATGTGCTAGAGACATCAAATAAATATAAAATTCTACCATTTATTACAGTCTTCTGCTTAATAATGAAAAAATAAAATAGACATGCTTGTATTAGGTCAGTTAAACAAAAGACAACTAAACATTTTATAGGAGCAAATTCAGCAATTTAATAACAAATTGCTAAGATTCAGAATAAAACAGACTTCTCACATTTATCTCAACAGAAATATCTATCTTCATATAATCTCAGCAAAATGTTATCAGCTGCTTTTTTAATAAGGTATGCGGGAATGCATGTGAAGATACAAATAACAGAGTAACTTGTGCATCTACAGATTCATGCTTACTGGACATGGCCTCTACAATCAATACTTGTATCATAGTGGGTGGCGCCAGAGTTGTACACTTTCTTCCAACAAATAATGGGCAGATGTCTGCACTGCAGGCACACTGAGATGCTTTAGTTGAGACCAGGAAAGATGGGAGAGAAACACAATTCAGGGAGGAGCAGGAGCAGTGATTTGGATTGCAGGATGAGCATAGCTGGATTGCTGGGTGATAATCTGGGACTCTCTTGGTTGGACTCCACTGAGCTGTGTATGCGTGACCAAGTGATTTTCTTCTTTTTTACCACTGTAGATGTTGTTAGCAACTTCTAAAATTTCCACTCTTACATGGCTATGTGTGGGGCTAGCTTCATGTTCAGATGTATTTTACTGAGGGCAGTTAAAATACAAGAGCTTCTCTGAAAGTAATGCCTCCTATTTTATTGTGTTGGCTCATGGTGTCAGAAGCAGATGTTGATAGTGTGGCAGTAGAAGTCAAACCTTCCCACCAATATTCTATTACATTTTGTTGTTGTGTTTGTCATGGTATTATGATTTTCGGTTATTGGTATTCCACATCATAACATCATGTAGTGTATGTACCTGATTCTCAGAAGAGAAGGACTACTACATTCCCCAGGGGACTTCGCTCCTCTGTTACCGTTTCCGGTCAGAGGGAAAGATAAAAACCCACAGATCACAAGACCTTGCTCTCTTTCTGCCTGTCTCTCGTCCTGGCAGCATCTTGCTCCCCAGCCATCTTATCGTCGGTATTAGAGTAAGGCCTACCTTGATTTTTGGACATTCTCTCTCATTTTATTGGATTTATTAGCTTAAATTGTAAATATATTGTATTATAGTGTGTTGTTTTGCATTCCGATGTCTTATTTAGTAAATTAGTTTGTTTCTCCTCAGATTGTTGCCGCTGTTTTTGCTCTCAGGCCCATCTCCTTACCCTTTTTTTCCCTTTTCCCTTTCCTGGGGCGTGGGACTGTGGGTCCCCCGCCCCATTCATCACCGAACCAGGCCGAATGCCCGTAAACCGTTGACAGTGTGACAGATGGCAGCAGAGGGGCAGTCTGACAAAATGGCATCCGAGATGGAAGTGCTTATGAAGCTAAGGTGTGTCACTGAATTTCTCCATGCAGAAAAGGGTAGTGCCCATTGACATTCATCAATGCTTTCTGAACAGTTATGGAGACCAAACAATGGACGTAAACACAGTGAGGTGGTGGGTGGTGTGTTTCAGCAGTGGCAACAGCAACCGTGGGTCACCTTCACTGGCATAGATTTTTATGAGCATAGCATGCAGTCTTTTGTTTGTTGCTGTCTAAAATGCAGAGCTAATAGTGGTGACTGTGTTTGAAAAAAAGTGTTTTGTAGCTGATAATTTGCTCTACCAAATGGTATTATTGTGCTCTTTGTATCATTTGTAGCTTCTCTGGAAATAAATAGGAGGCATTACTTCCTGAGTGACCTATGTATTTACTATAGAGTCATAGAATCATAGAATTAGCTAGGTTGGAAAAGACCTACAAGATCACCTAGTACAACCATCCACCTACCACCAATAACCCCACTAAACCATGTCTCCCAACGCTATATCTAAACGTTTCTTGAACACCTCCAGGGACGGTGACTCCACCACCTCCCTGGGCAGCCCATTCCAGCGCCTGACCACTCTTTCAGAAAAGTAGAATTTCCTAATGTCCAGCCTAAATCTCCCCTGGCGCAACTTGAGGCCATTCCCCCTCATCCTGTCACTAGTTACAAGAGAGAAGAGGCTGACCCCCAGCTCACTACAACCTCCCTTCAGGTAGTTATAGAGAGCAATAAGGTCTTCCCTGAGCCTCCTCTTCTCCAGACTGAACAATCCCAGCTCCCTCAGCCGCTCCTCATAAGGCCTGTGCTCCAGACCCCTCACCAGCTTCGTCGCCCTCCTCTGAACACGCTCCAGGGCCTCAATGTCTTTTTTGCAGTGAGGGGCCCAAAACTGGACACAGTACTCAAGGTGGGGCCTCACCAGGGCTGAGTATAGAGGGAGAATAACTTCTATACTCCTACTGGCAACACTATTTCTGATACAAGCCAGGATGCCATTGGCCTTCTTGGCCACCTGGGCACACTGCTGGCTCATGCTCAGCGAGCACTGACTAATACCCCCAGGTCCGTTTCCTCCACACAACCTTCCAGCCACTCTGCCCCAAGCCTGTAGCGTTGCCTGGGGTTGTTGCGGCCGAAGAGCAGGACCCAGCACTTGGTCTTGTTGAACCTCATCCCATTGGCTTCAGCCCAGAGATCCAGCCTGTCCAGATCTCTCTGTAGGGCCTCTGTACCCCCAGGCAGATCGACACTTCTGACAGCTTGGTGTCGTATGCAAACTTAGTGTTCAATTTCATGTGTTTGCAGGATCAGTGTTTAAATATCTATGCAATTTGAGCAAAAACAAACAAAAAGGGTTTTACCAAATTGGCTCTGCAGTATTGAAAGCATCTGCCTTACAACATCTTAGTTTGTATTTTGCATTTGTATTCCTCAGGTGAAACTTTACTGTAAAAATGGAGCATCATGTTCTGGGAAAAAGAAAATAAAACAAGTTATGTTTTCTGTCCTATTTTCTCAAGGCTTTTTTCTCATATTTTGAAATGTGGTCAGCCTAGGCCTTTTTTATCCAGAGGGTTAGTGAAAGCATTGCAGACATCTTTCCATTGTGTTTGTCAGGAAATAATGTTTTCTAAAAAAAACCTAAAATATATTTTAATAGCAAAAACAACTTTTCACAAATATCTTTCCCTTTTACTCCTTCAGTAAAGAAACTCTCAAAGCACAGTTTCTGCTATTTTTCTCAGGAGTTTCAATGATATGGGATAACTTGATATTACAATATCTTGTTATAACACCAAAAAAAAGCCTTGAAAAACATCAACCTCTGTTTGAATTGCTTGTTCCTGTCACTTACAGTTTTAATGTCTCTGTAATGTACTACACTTTTCCTTTTGTCTGGCTCACAGTGTCAAACTTTCATTCTGTTTCTTCCTGCAGTAATCCTGTAGGGTCATGTGTTTCTTCTTGCACATACCCAACAGCCCTATGCTGTATGCAGGGATGATCAGGTCAGCTCCATAAGGATTTTATGGGCTGGACTTGTAAATTTTATAAATAGACTTGCAGTATCACAGTAGTTGATGTCTAAGATAGATATGGGTTGCTTTCAAAATGGGAAGTCCTTTACTACTTGCTGCCCGCCCTGCATTCCGGACATCAGCTATCCATTCTCCATTCCAACCACATTGTCAGTGCCAGCTCATGGGACTTTGTGAGGAGTCAGGTTAAAACAAATGCTGGGATTATAGCTAAAAGTTCTCTTGATTTGAGTTTCATGTACCGAAGAGGAATGTCAGGATTTTTTCCCTGTGTGAATGATCTTTTTTTCATGAATACATTATATTTCTGTAAAGATTCTTTACTGTGAAGTCTCCCAAGTGTTTTTGCTCACTATAGGAAGAAATGGAAGCCATTTGACTTGGATAGCTATGTTTACAAGAAGTACCTTTGCAGGTATTTTCTATACTAGATTAGGAACTTCCTCTGAAGATGGAAATGGTTTATTTTTTCTCTGGGGAAGAAGAGGACTTTGATAATTTGGGAGGAAATTGGTTGAGAAGATAAGTTGTCCTAGTAATAAACTTCCATATGAGCAGTCATAAATAAATAACTCATGAAATTGAGTTTTCTAAGAGTGTATTCCAAACATCTGTATATAAGCTTAAGTTGAATCCATAGGGTCCATTCACTTTAAAAAAAAAAAAAAAAGCTTTCAGTGTCAGGACCATCAGATACAGTCTTGTTTTGTCTTGGTACAGCTGATTACTGCTCAACTACTATCCATAGCTTCTGATTTTCAAAGAGAAGATGCTATTGTTCTGAAGAACAATTAAGTACACTTAAAGTTCTGCTTTCAAGGTGTCAGGTACATACACTACATGATGTTATGATGTGGAATACCAATAACCGGAAATCATAAAACCATGACACAAGGATATGCTGAATTTCTGATGAGATTAGTATTTAGTTTTATTAGGAAGTTTTTTAATAATTGACAAATAAATGATGATGGCTTAAACCCAACACAGCTACAGCATTACATTAGTAATTACTTTAACAGAATGTACAAGTACTAAGTTCACTTTTGACTTAAAAAATGGAAGAAAGATTATTTGAGAATGAATTGGGTAGAGCTGGTTTAAATAGTTCAACAGGTCTCATTTCGATGTACAGTAACATAGATAAAACATAATAGAAGTTATGAACTTTTCCTAAGGATCCTTGCCAGACAGAGGGATGAAAAGAATTGATATCACTACCAAACTGTTTTCTAACAGCTGCTGCTCATTGTCATGGGAACTTGGGCTCAGTTCACTCTTTCAGTCTGAGCCTGTATGTCTTGTAAAAAGGAAGGTGATTAAACCTCAAATGTTACCTGAAGAGTGTGGTGCTCTCAGTCTATTCTGCGATCTCTTCAATGATGTGTTTGCAGCAGATTCAGGCAGATAAATTTAATGCTAGATTTGGAGCTTTTCCTACACACAAATAACTCTCTCAAAAGGCAGTCAGTGTAAATTTACACATGATTCAGTGACCATTCGTTGAGAACAAAAAGATGACTTCTATATCATACAAAGAGATGCCCTGGCTGTTGAGCTACTTGGAAGGAAAGAGATGTCACTTTCACCATGCTGTTATGCTGTACCAAATGTTTCATCTGAATCTGTTTAGTGGATTCAGTATGAATAAATTGCTTGTTTTCAAATCACCAAACTATAGCTTTTAAGTCAACTGTACTGTCAAAAGAAGAAACTAGCCTGCCTTCATCACTTTGTTCAGCTAATGAAGTTATTACCATGTCAGGAATTGAAAGTTGGGGTTAGTAAGTGAAGTCTAATTGCTGTCTTTGAAATAGTTTTATTCTATTACTCAGAGTCCAGTCAGAAACTACAGTTTTGCAAAATTCTGTATCTATCAACTATTTTGAAAATATTTTTAAAGATTTCCTTTAACTGCTCTAATTTCTCTTCCTACCTTTGATTTGCGCTTCTCATACAGTTTCTTGGCGTTGTCTCCTGTTGCTGAAAATACACCCCTTCAGTGTGTGTATCACTGAAATTAACATCTTGATGTTTTGCTGGAAGGAAGCCTGTGCCTCAAAAAGCACACTACATTGTCCAATTTGGTTTCTGTCCATAGCCAAATATCATATTCTACACAGCCCTGCAGAACACATGGATGAGATGCAGAGCTAGTTCTCTGGATGTGTGGTTCTGTAGCTCCATTTCTGCCTCTATCTTTTGCTCCTGACACAAGTACAATAGCCCTAAGCTATCTTTTTTTTTTTTTTTAATGTTGGTAGTCCTTAGGAATGAAACTAGTCCTTTGCAACCAGTCACTCTGAAGACACTACTTATTCAGTATTGGATGGTACACAACATAAAATTCAGGATACTCAATTTCAACTAAGGTTTGCAGTGCATATCGGGCAAGTTACCCCAACCAGCACAGAGTGTAAATTTTGTTTTGCTGCCTGAAGTCACTGTGCCATGGCAGTAGTAAAAAGGTGAAATTTCAGAGAAAGAGCACTGGCATATCTGTCGAGAGAGACAGTTGGTATATCTGCTATGTCACTGCATGCACCTTGGAAAAGACATCAACAACTGTAGTTGAGACTTAAGCACATACTAAACAATAGGAGTAGCTGTGGAAGTGCACTGAAGTAATCCATCTTTTGGTGCTCAGTTCACACACTGTCCCAGACTTATACTAAAGATTTTTCAGCTGTAGTAACACGTTCAGATTTGATAATTGTTGAAAGTTGTAGCAGTTTTAAATGTTTTCTTTTCTATCCAGCTGCCTTTCTGCAAGCAGTGACAGTGGGGAATAAACTAAAACTCAGTAATGATGGGAAACAAACTGGGGTGTCTGTGGGCAATAAGTAAGTTTCCAATGTAGAGCACAAAAAATGCAGATTTGAGTTGTGTAGACAAAGCTTCTAAAGAGCTAAGAAAGTCATAATCCCTCATGTATGGATCTGATGTCGCAATTTCTAGGATTTCTCTGAAACTTCATCTGATCTTTGGTAAATTCAGGTTACCTGGGAGGGAAACAAAAAAAAAATCAATCTGAATGCAGGCCATTTAAAGATAGCAATAACAATTATAAACTGGTTGAACTGATATGTGAAGATTATATGAATATTTTTGAAAAGGTGGAATATACAAATATTTGAATTTGATACACTGGACTGAAATTATGGAATACTCCCTGATGTTCTGATACTGCAATTTGCAGAAAAATCTCTTGAAAGAAGAGATATAAATCACTTAGGATTTCCAAAACTAGATAAGATAAACTTTGGAACACAGAAAAGGACCTTTTATATCACTGATTGAAATTTGACAGCTCCTTCTCTATCCTTGGTTCTATTACTATACTTGCTTATTTAGATGCTTCAACAACCCAATATTATCTTTAAATTATCTATTATTATAAAATGAATTCTTTTAGCAGGGAACATAGCAACAAATATGTTTTAAAGGAAAGATTAAATGTTTGACTAAGAACCGTTTATGTTACCAGAAAATCCTCAAGAAAAACACTGATGACAGCATACATGGGAATGGCACAAAGCTGTACTGGGGAGTTTCAGATTAGACATCAGGAAAAGTTGATTTACTATGAGGGAACTGGGTTCCTAGAGAGGTGGTTGATGCTCCATACCTGTCACTGTTCAAGAGATGTTTAGACAATTCCCTCATTTATGTATAGTTTAACTATTGGTTAGCCCTGAAGTAGTCATGCAGTAGGTCCCTTCCAACTGAATTGTTCTGTTCCATTCTATTCTATTTCAATAATTTCTGTTAACATTTTAGGCTAGTAGCAGCAATTAGTTTTTATACTGCCATGAAGTTTAATTGAACTTCACGCAGCTTATAACAAAACCATGATTTTCATTTTGATCTTTAGAGAAGTTAGCTCTGTAATTTCTGAAGACTGTTATTTCTGTAACACTTAAGACCACTGAGATTTGCAGAGGATTTCTCTTCCCACAGCCTTTGGCTATATTTGTCAGCCCAGTAAAGTCTGTACAGTGAAACCTTAGCAGTCCTGATCCCATGTATCTCCTGCTGACATCAGTAGGAGCTTAGCACCTCTCAGCATCAAAGAGTTTTGTTACTGCAGCTGACTCTTAGTAATGCAAGACAATTAAAAATAATAGCAAATGGAACAAAACACAAATGATCCACTAGATTCTGAGGAAGCTTTTGAGGATACTCTAGTAATTTAGAATAAACTTAGTTTTATAATTCTACACTTCATTTGTGACCAGAGAGTACCAGCAAAACTTATAATGCAGAATGAAATTAAGGTCCAAAGCTGAAATAAATTGTATAGTGATGAGAATTTTCGAAGACTGGCAGTGACTATATCAAGATCAATAAAAATTAAACCTAAAGTATCGTGGTGATAGGAAACAGCACAATTTCTTATGTCAGAAATCATTTTGTATTTAAATGATATGAATCAATGTTGAATATTTAGTCTTTCTGTCTACCATCGTATTTACTGTTCTCTTTGACAGAGCAATGATCAACAGTACTTTACATAGGGGAGATCCTGATTCATAACTGAAGTTCTAGTAAAATAAGTAAACACACTATGAAGACTTTAGTCCCCACATACACTTTTCCATGGATTCCAATCTTACCTGTAAATTTGTAAATTCTTTCTGCAATACTACTCATCAGCAGCATGAAGCTTTATTAGCGTGCTATGGTGTGCCTACTGTCTTTCTGAGTGGTCTGGGTCTACTGGGGATAAAGCTGACTGAATGTCACCCTCCCTTCTTAAAGCTGGCTGCAAGGTTTGTTGTATTTGTGCCTGAAGTCACTGTAGCTAGGACTTTATTCTAGACCTCTATTATGCTTTGATATCTTTCCAGCTGGACCTACACAGAAATCCTACATTTAATTGTCCTTTCAGCAGAGTAAATGTTTCCAGAAGCCCTGCAGTTAAGAAATCACAACAGAGACATTTTCTGGACATAATAGAGGCATGACTAAACCTGAATGTAACTGGAAGTGCAGTTGCAATACTACATTACAAACAAAATATGAAAATGAATCACAGGAAGTTCAAGAACAAAGATCAGACCTCTAAACTATGAAGGAAAGAATAGGATGTTGCCACAAGGCATAAACATCAACTAGCGCTTTCCTTTGAAAGTGACTGCTGAGATTAAAAGAAGCATGGACTCTAGGACTCACAGAAACTCAGTAGTCCAAGAGACTTTTGCCAATATACAGTATCCAATGAGTAATATCAGCCAAGGTCTGTCTGAAGTGGACCATGTCTCATTTTTACTGTTAGCTAGCCCTTAGTCTCTAAATATTCAGGCTACATCACTACAGGGAAAGTCACTGAAGTTATGAGCTGGCGCGTGAACTTTTGAAGTTCAGTGCATTACTTCCCAGTCCTGGACACTGTTTTTCCTTTTCAGAGGGAGAAGCTGTCTTCTCTGTCACTATCTTGTCACAGTCAGCCTTCCATGCCCTTTTCTTTTTGTTGTTCTTGACAAATGGGAGGCTTGGGCCCACCAACTGTGTGAAATTTTACAAGAGCAAGTGCCAGATTCTGCACTTAGGAGGGGGCAGCCATGGGTATATGGACAGACTCAGGGGCAAAAGTCTGGAGAGCAGAACTACAGAAAGGGATCTGGGGGTTCTTGCTGATTGTAAGTTGAATCTGAGCCAGCAGTGTGGCCTGCCAGGCCAAAGGGCCAACTGTACCATGGGAAGCATTGGGCCCAGCACTGGCACCAGGCAAGAGGAGAGGTTGTCCCACTCTGGTCTGTGCTGTGCAGCCTCACCTTGAGCACTGTGTGCAAGTTTGGGTGCCACAATATAAGAAGGACATAAAACTATGAAAGCGTATCCAAAGGAGGGCTATGAAGATGCTGAAGGATCTAAAGGACAAGATGTGTCAGGAGTGGCTGGGGTCATTTGGTTTGTTCACCCCAGAGCAGAGGAGGCTGAGGGGAGGCCTCATGGCTGCCTACAGCCCCTCATGAGAGGAGTGGAGGGGCAGTGATGAGCTCTGGTCTCTGGTGACAGTGATCCAGAGCAAACGTCATGGAGCTGTGTTAGGGGAGGGTCAGGTGGAGGTTTGGGAAGGGTTCTGCACCAGAGGGTGGTCAAGCCCTGGAACAGGTCCCCAGGGCAGGGGTCACAGTCCCAAGCTGCTTGAGTTCAAGGAGTGTTTAAACAAAGCTCTCAGACATCGAGTTTGTAATTTGGGTCATCCTGTGTGGAACCAGGAGTTGGACTCAGTGATCTTTTTGGTCCCTTCTAGCTCAGGATATTCTATGATTCTATGAACTTTGTAGAGTAGATTAATGCTTTGCTCATGTACCTTACAAATATAAAAAGTTGAACTGGGAGATATTTCATTTCATTTTTTAATTGTAACCATAATGTGGAATTGCAATGTCTCTCAGTTAATTTTCATAGTTTCCATAATAAACTACAAATTCCCTTCCATACAGGCTGGTGATAGAGTGATGAGGTATATTCCTATTTATAGAGAACATATAGTTCTGAAGAAGTTCCTGTGTGCCTACAAGAAATTACTCATCATGAATTAAAATGCAGTGCTCATCTGCATGCAGCTACTATGTACCACCAACTGTTTAGCACTGTGCGGCTGTGGAGTAAAGACTGCCCATGAAGATAAGCCATAGATAGCATCAATTTTATGGAAGAGTCATGTTCGCTTAGGTATCTGTGATCTTTGCCTATGTGAAGAAAATGCTGCTTTTTTATATCCTTATGTCAGGACAAGAATTCAGGAGAGTAGAGTTAATCTTCCTCTCTTTTTAGATACTGATGCAAATTTTTAGGTATAAGCCATTTCTTTATTATTTCAGAATGCTGTATATGCCACCTAGATCTGTCTTCATGTCTATTGCCAAGAGATATACCAAAAATGTTTGTCTCTCTGCTGAACTTATTGCTACAGACATAGACTAAGATGGGAAGTCCTAAGAATGACTAATATAATAATAATAATAGCTTTCTGGTCCATTAATCAAATCCATTTTATCTGTTGAAAGCATCTTCCCCAAATCACTACTTGCTCTAATATAATAAGATACAAAGTGACAATCCAAAACTTTCTCCAGTCTGAGAGAGCATGGTATAGGAATGCCTTTCAGGGATTGCAATGAGACTCAGAATCTTTCTGTGAGGATAAGTAAAGTTTATCCCAGAATAATACTGACATAGATTTAAGTGCCTGTGATTCCCTCTTTTGATATGGGTAGTGAGATTATTTGCCAGAGCAGTTATCCATCAACTCTGGAGCATGGAGAGGTATTGTGAAATTACTGTATGGAACATGCAGGGCAATTTGTTGCACTACTTTTGAAACAACATCCCATCTAAATTTCATTACCTCAGAGGTGGATGCAAAATAAAGGGTGATGTTGAAGCAGAAAGAACCATATCAATTAAATTTAAAGTTATGACATTATACTAATCAGAGAAAAATAAATATGATACTCAAGTGGATTGTGTAGATGTTTTGTATCTTTCTAATATAAATTTTTGCCAAAGCTTGCAGGCAACAAGAAAGAATGAAATTTCAGACTAAAAGATGGGAGGTTTAGATTGGGTATAAGGAAAAAGTTTTTTACAACATTTACAAGGACGGGAACAGGTTGCCCAGAGAAGTGATGGATGCCCCATTCCTGGAGACACTCAAGGTCAGGCTAGATGGAGCTCTGAGCATCTTGATTGAGCTGTAGGTGTCCCTGTTCATTGCAGGGGAGTTAGAGTAGATGACCTTTAAAAGTCCCTTCCAACTCAAATGATTCTATGATTCAGTTATATCAGGCAGATCCTAAATGCATGTTAAATTAAACTGACTCTGAAGGCTTTTACCATAGTTTCACAGCATTTGTACATATTACTCCTATTTTTTTTTTAGTTTAGAAAAACAGAGTAGTTTCAAAGTCCTGCACCAAAATTTGTGAGATCGTTTTTCATATAGTTAGCTGCACATAAGAGAATTTAATATTCCAGTTTGTCCTTTCCTGCAAATGACATGAGCCAAGGTCCCCTTTTCCTGTTCTTGATGGGCTGCTCAGGTAAATGATAAAGATCTAATGAATTAGAGTAAAGACTAATAGATAACAGATGTACAGATGCTATCCACTCTATTAATTAATACTGATGTACATTATGTGGAACTAATGCAAATTACCGTATGCGAATGTTTACAAAATGGAATTATGCTTAGCAACTCAGTAAGCACCTCAGTAAAAGTATTTCCAGTTTATTAGGGAAAATGCTGTGAGGGAAATAGTAAGGCACAATCACTGTGGCATTTATTCATGACCTTCAGGTTCTAATTTAGCTCTCCTTGGTCATGAAATTTTCAGCCTAAGTCAGTTAGGGCTGCATTTGATCGTTACTCCGAAAATGCAGTATAATTTTATACTGCATTCTACTACAGTTAAAAATGATATTATTACTGATGAAGTAGTCTTCAGTCTCAAAAGATTTTTTAGTGAAATGTACCTAGAAAAATATGAATAAACTGTGGCATTTTTAAAATTCATAATCTGTTGCCAGCATGTCATTAGATATCAAGATTTTCGGGTTGACAAATAATTTTTTCATTTACCCCTAAAAATAGATGAGTTGTCCAAATGTTACACAACATTTTGTCTTTTGATATTTGAATGAGTTCAGACCCAAACTAACATTTAAAGGGAATTTGATCACAACTTGTAAATTGTAACTGAAATGAGACCTGTATACCTAATCATTTAGTCAATGTTATGTTTTCTCTTTCAGATAGATACTATGCATAATGGAATATATATATATACTATATATATATATATTTTCATTATAAGAAAATGTTTTTACAAATTAAGTTTTTACTCTGGCCACTGTTTAAAATTGCCTGTGTCCAGCTCAAACACTCAAGCTGGTTCTAATAAATGAAGAAATATAAAATATGAGTTCTTAAAGGAGAAATACTGAACAGAATAAGTGAACTTCACCTAAAGCAAAGATGTTTGCTATGATGTGTACAAGCTACTGAGAAGTGATTGAATCAATAGCAGAAATCAATACAAATTTGGTATAAACTTGTGTTTACAGCAAGCACATAGCGTCACTAGAACAGGTGTCATGGTATTAAGACATTGTGTATGTGTGCATGAGCAGTATTCATAATGCCTTTGGTAAAAATGATTTTCACAATTAATAATGAAAGCCAGCAAGCTAAATATTATTATATTTTTTCCTGTTTAAAAATACACCTATTAAAAGACCCTTTGCTTACCTGCTGTTTGAAGGGGTTATTTTCTGTTTTAATGTGCCTGTATACGTGAAATTCATTTATTTCATTCTCAGCATAAACAAAGACATATCTGCCCAGTAGTATTCTTGAAAAACTTGTAAGCAGTAACAAAATGCTTTCTTCTTCTGCAGTAGGATCTTTATTCCATTTTGTGTATCAATTATGGATCATTCAAACTACCAACTCATTTGTGTTAAATACAGTAGTCTAATAACATACATTACTGTTTCTGTAATTATATTTTTTGTTCTAAAAAAATGAGTTTATTGGAGCCTTTCAGTGGCAATTCAGGCTTTTGCAGTAATACTAGGGGTACTATAAAGAAAAAAAACGAAGCATGGTGATAGTCTGCTACACTGTCATATTTGCTGTGGCATTTAAAACCCCATCTAATCTCTGGTAAACAGTGTGTTAAATTTTTATTGAATGTAGTCGGGAACTCCTGAAGTCTTTGCCAGGATTGTGGAAGGAAACAGCCACCTGAGGTTTAGGCAGCCTGCAATCAAGTCATTAGCCTAACTGAATAGCAGAAGTTCTGGGATGGGATTATTTATGAATCTAATTGACAGCCTGCGCTGGTTTACCATAGGAAAGAGAAAATCTAACAGGGGAAAAGGCTACCCTTAAAATGGAACTATTAAAGCAATGAAATTACTTGGTTTGCATATTTTCAATCTTCTTGAATTTATGGTTGCCTTGCTGGGAGAAATTTAACCGCTGTCTGCTGAGGAAATGTTGCTTTCTTTTTAAAGTTCTGTTGTGTCAGCATCCAATTTCTTTGTAGTACATTGTCGAACATCTCTATGTTCTCTTTTTAAACATGATAAACTGCCTCTTGCAACTGGCCCAACAGTTGTCTTGATGTATATTCTATTTCCTCAAATATCTGTCAGCGTATTTAATGTAAGAGATTTTGAGATGTATGTAGTCAGAGTCTGTTCAGGATCCTAAATGACTTTTAACTTTGCTCCATCAAAGCTTCCTGTGCTCTGGTTTCTCATCCATAATACGGAACTGGTGACACATTTCCTGTCAGGACAGCTTTTAAAATAAGCAAACATACTATATGAATATTCAAAAGTAACAGACATTTGCGTTACCTGTGATATTTATTAGCATTTATAATAACTACTCTTTAAGTGTTTGAGAGTCTTGGATGAAAGCATTATGATTAATATGTCCTGTTTGCAGTTTTTCTGATGTTTTATTACAAATATTTTCACTGATTCAGATATTGTGTAAATGCTTGCATATTTAACAACCATTGTCGTCTGTTTTCCCTGACTATAAAGGTCATCATCAGCATAAACTAAACTGTTAAGTACTAGGATTCAAAGCTGAGTAAGTAGAATTAGTTGATAGTTAAAGAGCTTAAAATAACCTCTTGTACCTCTTGGAAGCTATGTAACTAGCATACATAGAATTTCCTCTGTCTTCCTCCCCTGTTGAACCCAAGCTAATCCCCTTTTTTTTGATGCAATCATTTGATCAGAAAATGAGCAGCTGAAATTTATGTCATTTTTTCAAAAGAGCACATTATAACTGTGTCAGAAATCAGCATTTGAGCTTTAGTTAACTATTTTAAAGTATTTTAGTCATACTTATTTTCAAAACTGTGAAAAACTGCTGAATTTAGAAAAAAAAAAACTAATTCCCCCATTTGACATATGTCTCTCATTTATTAAGGATGTTAACATTTACCTATATTGGACAAGAAATTGATTCTCTGTCAGTTCTACATAGAATTTTTCGTGTTCAAACCCATGACTTTCACATACTTGAGCAATTTTCAGTGCATTGCACAACTCTCCCAGAGTTTGTATGCAATTCTAAAACCATTCACAGAGATTTTTCAGCAGTCACTGCAAATAGGGAAACAGGGGCATCCTTCTTTTATAGAAAAGGTAGTGCTCAGTTCTCTGTGGATTTGAGATCTTCTGTGCTGCTCCCTACTCACTTTCTCCAGCATTCCTACAGTATATTCATTAATAGCAGTGGAGAAATATGGCTACAGCCATATCGATAGAAGGGAACAATATAAATTACAGCAATTTAGTTTTCAGTGATCACAGAGCCTTCTGAAGAAACTTGTGAGCTCCTCTGTGACTGCAGCTCTGGGTTCTCACAAGCTCTCCTGCTTCCAGGTTTGATGGAAGTGAGAAAATCCATTCTCTGTCTCAGATGGATACAAAGAAATCATCTCACATGAAGCAAAACTGGGAGGGGTAAAAATGCGTATCTCCCACTAGGTCAATTTGAACATTTTTAGCAAGAACACCTTACCGCATTCAGATTGAATTATCTTGTTGTCAAAATTCTTTGGCCCAGATTTTCACAGATATTTAAAGACAGCTGATGCACATCAGTACTTTCTACAGTTAGTTAGTTTAGCAGCTGCTATAGTAAAGCTGAGAAGCCAGATCTGGTACATGTGTTGATAAGACATTTTCTCCAACTCATACTAGAGGATTTTGAGTACTCCTTTTCTGTCACCTCTGGTTTGTTCTGTCTATTAAAGAATGTTGATGGTATGTTCAATTAGGTACAAAGATGGAAAAAAAGGTAAAACATGTTCAAGGCTGGTGGAGTGAATAGCACAGAAAATAGAATAGTCTGATAAGTGGTGAGGGGATGAGAAGAAGAGAAGCTATTAGACATGAAACTAGAACTCTGAATGTGGTGCAATGGAAAACATTAAGCCAGAAAAGTGTTCAGAGAATATGCTGTTACATCAGAGTTCCAGGCTAGGAAGATGATAGTGGCTGTGTTTTTAGTTGGGTTTAAGAAGGGGCAAATACTGTCAATGAGACCAGAGCTGAAAGGATTGTTCTGAAGATGGAAGATTATAATAAGGTTAGTATGTTTTGTTTCTCTTAGTCAAAAAGAAGAAAACCACATCATATTAATATGTTTGGGAACAGTGAGAATGGTTTTGCTGGGTTTGCTTTCTCTCTTTCTAAATTTTATTTTGTATACTGTATCTACTCTCATCTATACAATCCACTTGTCTCTTCCACAGGTTTTTCACTCATTGTTTCCTATCTTGTGGTTATTTCTAGCATCTAGTAGAAGCACTCACCCACAATGTTGTGAATCTATTTTCTTACATGTTTAGAAAAAATTCAAAATTTTATTTTCCAAATATATGTAATAAGTTATGGGAATAATGACCTACTAGTGTGATTGCTGCTTTCTCTGCTCCATTAACCTGCAAAAAGCCCTATTTCTAATGAAATCTAAATCCGTTCCAAATCCAGTGTAGCTGCTAGTATTAATTAGTTTTTGTAATGCTCTTAAACATGATATGATGTATGATCTCTTGTTAAGTATATGTATGGTTTCTATGGAAGAAAACTGTAAAATGATTATAGGGAATTATCAGGGGAGAAGGTGAGGTGGAGTGTTGTTTTTTTGGTGATTTGATTAAGCATCCCTAATCAGTTCAATTCATTTTAACCTGTAAGTGAACGCACACTTTCATAAAATAATATGCCTGTTTTATTATTTTACAGTTCAAACCATTTATGTTTTATATCACTCTACTCTTCTTTCAAATGCTGCTTTTCCATATATATTTGGTTAGTCGTTCACATTTTATTTACGGATGTGAACCCTGGGCTATATGTTTAAAGAGGATTCATTCTCCTCTTCCTTTTGCTGTAGAGAAATATGAACTTCAAGGCTAATATGAACTCGTATGCTGAATTTGCTATTTATTCAGTGAGTATACTGTACAGACTTATTCTTTCAGATGTTTTGAGTAAGTGGTGGCTCAGACAATTTTCTGTTCTTTCACGTGTAGAAGTTCACAAGAGACTCTGTAGAGTGATCTTATGTAGAGTTGTTGTGTGGAAATCTCAAGAACTTTTACACTAATATTTTTATTATCACTATCTGTGTGGCAATGCAACTTACATTTTTTATTCATGACTTTCCTTGGTTCTCCAGAAAATACTTTATAAATTTGAGTGTTGTCGGCATCAAAGGTTGGATATAAAGCTACACGTATTAATAAAACTACAAGTGCAGTATTTTATTCATTACACTCTTAGATAGTTTTTTCTTGTCAAAGGCAGATTAAAACAGAAATTGAAGTAGTATTAGAATATTTTCTTATTGGTCTCATATCCACACTCTTCTTTATAGCAATCTTAGTCTTTATGGAGTCACATAAAGGATAGAGTCCAGGCTTCTTCTACCTTAGATAAATAAGATTCACTTTAGCTAAAGAATTGCTGGATTTTTTTATTTTTTTTATTTTTTTTTATCTCTTGAAAAAGAAGTAAAATCAGTTGGTTTATATGAAACAAGTTAGACTTATAAGTGCCAATCATATGACTCTTTCTTTCCTCCCTCATATGTAATTTCTACCACAGGGAATAAATGACTGACCCCACCCCCATCCTAATAATATATTGCCCAAGACTATTATTTTTGAAACATTAATGGCATCCATCCAACCAGCCATAAGGCTGCAGACACATTTTTTAATCATTACTTTGCTCATTGGAGGAAGCTGAAGTCACACCATTTAATGTGTGGTCATGATAAATTTTACCTTCTTACATAATAAAATAGAAGCTAATGAAGAAAACCACAATTGTGGTGAATTAGGCAGCAGCAGAACAAGTCAGAATACCCATTAACTGACATTACCAAACATATCTTAAATAAACTTTAGTATCTTAAACTTTTAAACTAGCTCATATTCAATTATTAAAAATGGTCTGGGGAGCATACTGTCGCCTTCATAAGGAAGATTATAATAGTTTTTTCGTCGTCAGCTGGCAGCCTCGTTACTTGATGTCTTTACATTTAATAAGTACTTCTATACTCTGTGACTTACTTCTATTTTATTTGTCAACAATGTGTAAAATATGAAATTCTATTTCTTCTGTCTACATATATGAGGTGGAAAAATGGTTAGATATTTCCAATAGAGTGTCCGTTGATTTTGGAATTTGTAAAGGAATTTTTTTTAATGGAATTAGACATTTGAGTGCAATATATGTCTGTTCTTTGACTATAGATGAGATTTATGTATTAATTCTGTTTCAAGAAAACCATGGGTTTCCTGAATAGAAACTTGGGGGTGCAGGGAACTCAAGCTAATCAAGAGACTGTGATGAAATTACCCAGAATAGAATGTGTTTGACAAGAATGATTAAGAAGCAAACCTGTTTATTCTTCTATAAGATATTGTTATACTGTAATTTTTACTCCCAGCAATTAAAAGTACGTTTTTTGCTGCTGTTTTATACTCCATCCCTCCAATTCATAAGCAACAGACTACTGTTCTTGTAGTGTCATGAAACAAGAAAGGATGTAAAGAATATGTAGTTAGGAGTACCATGCATTGCTCACTTACATAAGTTTCATTACCAGACTATTTATGGATTTTTATGAACGCAGATTCTGGGGGAATACAAGAGAGACTGTAGCCATTCCTATACATGTGAGCCAGTAAATGTCCTCAGGACACAGTAGTGCCTAGGATTGTTTTATACACATTGCAGATATACTAGTTTTTTTTGTACATGTGGAATTTTGAAGATCCAATAATAGTATGGGCTAGCTTTTGGTATGAACAGAGGACTGTTGTCCTTTATCAGGGCCTATTCTTGTTAATTTTCATAGGCTGAAGGCAACCTCGGTACCTGTATCTAGGTGACAGGGACAGATGGAGAGAAACAACAGGCTAAAGCTGACGCTACCAGTGATTTGAAATATGCTCTAAAACACTAATTTGCTTTAAAATAACTCCTTTGTATATGTAGATGCTGTGGACTGTAGATGCTGTCTGTCACAGAATTTGTGATGTTCTATCTGAATCATTATCACCTTTCAGCAAATAAGTATTATTTGCATAAAAGCAAAAATACTATTTCAAATTAACAGTTTCTCTCAGACAGCTTTTTCTCATTACACTCTATTCTTGCTCATCTTACCAAACTTATACATGGAGTGATCAAAGCAAATCTAGACAATCTCAGAGAACAGAAAGAGCAACAGAGTCTGTAGATTTGGCAATTTAATGTGGTCACTGTTTAACCAAAGTCACAGTCAATTCTAGCAGCTAGAATGGATCACGTGATTGTAGATTTTCTGACTGTAGTCACAAAGTGACTAGCAGTATTTTGCCACAACTCAAAAAAGCGATCACTATCTCTCCTTCCTCCTTGTCCGTGGGGTCCTGTTGCTTCGTTCAGCTCACTCCTAAGAGAGATGATTCAGTTTGGCATTTTGGCAGAAAATGAATCTAGCAACAAAAATGAATGGTTGGTATTTCTGCTAGGTTTGTGAGCTGAGTTAGCCTACAGCAGACATCTGAGATGAGTAAAGAGGTGACAAGAGGAAACACATCTGGAAATAAAACAGCACATGTTCAGCCAAATCTAGGTCCTCACAATATGGAACAACTAAGTTCAACAAAATCTTTTATTTTTTATTATAGTGCATATACAAAAGAACTACCTAACATGAAATTAAAATGCACCTAGGACAGGGGATGACTAGCAGGGACAGGGTGATGAGGAATATGAATCAAAGTGTATCAGAAGGTTAGCAATTAGGCTAAGAAGAGTCATTCTGTAGAATTTCTCTCTACTATCTGTGAGAAAAGAAAAGCCTCTCTAGAAAGTCAGTCCCAAAAAGAACCAAACTTGAGGTATTCTGATTCACCTCAGGAGGAAGCTGATCTCTCCATGTGCTCTAAAGCAGGTTGAGGAGACTAAGGGACCAACCCTAGATTAATGTTAGTCTTTGTGATTGCAATCCACTGGCTTCAGCAACGTGCAAATCAAATTCCAGTGAGTGCAAATACTAACAATTAATCTAATTCCATGCAAAATTTAGCATTGGTAGCCTCAAGAAGAGATTTTAGATTTCAGGAAATTATTCAGAAACCTGAGTGCAGCATAGAGAAAAACAATATGTGGTAAAAGAAAATAGAATGTGTTGGCATTCATTACCACCCAGCCCCATCATGCATACATGCACACACTTCTCCAGAGGACAGTCTGGGAATGTTTTTAATAAGGCAAAAAGTTATCAGCTAGTGGAAGATACAAGAGGCAATTTCAGGCAGTCGATACTGAAATGGTTGAAATTACATCTGCTTATGGTAGGGGTGGATTTGACCTGAATTATCCTGATTTCAGGAGGACTGTTTTTTTTCTCATTTTTATGTTCTAATTTCCTAAAATGTTACTATTCTTCTCACATTGAGGGTATGTGGATCACTAATATAACTCTTGTGTGTTTTTTTTTTACCTTACTGTAATTGAATTTACTTACAATGGCTTTGCTTACATTACTAAATAGTAGATCCCTGTGCTATGATATTACGTCTCCTGTCTGTGATTATGTTTGTGTAACAATTCAGCATGGTACAACTTCATCAGAAACTAAGCAGCATGTATACAAACTGTTTCCTGAACCTGAAAAGAAATTCAGAATTCAAACTTAATCTCTCTCTGCACATTTTTAGAACTCCCCAGGCCACTTCTGAAAGATTTCAGAATGACATTCAGTTTAAAAACTTTCTTCTTCAAAAAGTGAGTATACAGATCTATCTAGCTCAAAACGAATATCAGTTTCTGTTACCTGTAGACATCTCAGTCTCAGAGCTCCTAGCATCAGTATCAACCAGCTTACAGAGTCTGATTTTAGTTTTCCAGTTTCTGTCCTCATTTTGTTGTTTGTTTATTTGTATGTTTTAATGGTTATTTAGAGATCTCTACCCTGCAAGTGTATTTTGTAACTGTGATGGAACAAACAACTTCAGCACGTGGTTAAAGTTAAGAAAATTAACACTGGATTCTAAAGCTGAGCTTCTAGAATAAAACTTTCAACTTCTCTGCAAAAGTTGCAGGATGAGCTTATATGCTACTATTTTACAAACAGGTATTTTTAAGGGAGTTTAGCAGACAAGAGAGAGAAATACACTAGCATTTCTGACAATACAGAAAGGAGAAAGCAAAATGTTAAAAGTATATTTGAGCGTAGAACTAGTCTTTTTCCTCTTCCACAATGATTCCTAAAGAAAAGAAAATGGCAGTAATATGTTATGCCATGGTTCAGGAATTTGTTGTCTGTAGTATGTCACCTCAGATTTAGCTTTCCTTATTTTTCTTATAACAGCCTACTCATGAAGAAGGGGCAACATCATTTTTGCTCTCTCAAAAGAAGGAAAGCTTTCAGTCAGGTGGGATTTAACTGCTTTCCACAGTTTATAGCACATCTATTTTAGTTCTTGCCCCACTCTGTACTAAAAGGTTAACATTTTAATATGTGTATTACTTTATAATCACAGTATGACTGTATTCTAAATGACTCCTTCAGTCTGCAAACACATACATACATAACTTTACCCTTGTGAGCAGTTCACTGCCTTTCAGGTGGAATCATTGTGTAAAATTTTGTATATCTAAAAATGTTTGTAAATCAGAACTTATCATTAGTTCTAAACAAATAAAAAAAAGTTGCAATTTTTCTACATGAGAAATATCTTCTAATTGTTTCACAGGGAAACTTTTCTAATATTTTCTAGATATCCATGTTCATTGAATTAAAAAATAAAATTCAGTAACAGAAAACTTTCGAGTTTATGTTTGCATTAAAAAATATGGCCTGAACAATCAATACCTTTAATTTTTCCATTCATTTTTATTTAATGTATGAAAAAAGCCTCCAGAAAAGGTATCATTTATTTTAAAATTCCATCTAATTCTGTTTTACCACAACCTTGTTTAGCCTGAAAGAGCATTTCAGTCAAAACTTTTTTTATAATTTCTGAATAATTGATTCTCTCTTAATGGGAGCCAATTCTTATGTCAGCTGACATAGTCCCATTGATGCTGAATTAGCATCATTTCACCAATCGTCATTTTGTATCAGGTAAAGATCCAAAAATGCAATATTTTCCTAGAAAAAATGCCATTCTCCATATGGCATGGAATTAAAAAGAAAAAAAATTAGTTTTTTAAAACTTTTTTGAAGTCCAAGATTTTTTAAGGAAGCCATGAAGTAGGAAGATGATGGGATAGTAGAGACATTCTGAACTTCAGTTACAAATCAGGTATCCCTCAGTGGAATGACTTATTTTGTAAAATATTGTAGAGTCAGGCTTGGGTCTCTTCTTAGTAGTGAAAACAGAAATCTGTTTAAAAGAATGAAAAGAATGTATTCCAAGAAACAACATACTTTCTAGTACCAGATAGAAGCACCAAGTGTCTATTTTGTTCTGTAGGGTTGGCTTTATAATCATATTTAAAATTCCTTTTCAATTCAAGGAGCAATTTTAAGCAAAACCCTGCTAATACAAAAATCTCTTTCTAATTTCCGTGTATTAAGGGCTCCAAACATGAGCAACAGGCAGAATCTGAGTTTGAACTTCTTCAAAAAATGGGAAGGGCTGCTTAGATTTGCATTTCTCTTGCTTAAATCAGGGTCAAATCCAAACTTTGAGGTTACAGTAGATTCCAAGATGTTTTTTAAGTTATGAGTATTGTCCAGGTAATATACAAATGTTTGAAACACCTGACAGAAAAAGAGGAAAAAGTATATAAGTAACCTCTAATGCTTATGTTTCTGCTAGCCAGAGGATAAGTGACGTAGTTGACCCAAAAGATTCTTGTATAATCAATTTTTCTAACCAGATATCTCCCAAAAGTTATATTCTTCAACAAGGATCATGTAACTTGACTGCTGAACTCCGTCAAACCATGTTAACTGGGATTTAGTCAAATTGCAAATCAGATTACAATCCAGAGCAGTAAGGAATGCAAAACTGCAACACGAGAAGAATGTGGCACATTACCTGTGTGTGATAACTGAGCCCACTGTTGCTGCCTGAGAAAGAAATTGTCAGTGTATTTTTCAGAAAGAACTTAAATAACGTACAGTAGCAGGCTTTGTTGGCAGATTTTCCAACAGTGGTTCAAGAAGGTATTTTTTCTGGTAAAGAATGAAACCACATGCTTATATTCATTTGAAGTAAACAGAACATAAGCATTGATTTATGGTTAAGCACACAGCCAAGTATGTTTCCAAAACTGGGATGAAGTTAACTGATTTCTTGAAGTAGGAGCCTACCATCTAAAAAATATCAAGTATTTTCCTTGTTTTCTGTTTTGGCTCCTAGGCCTTCATTTGAATTCAAGAATTTAAGAGGGCATGACTATGTTATTCCGTATTTAGCGCAAGAGTCACTATCTTATCATCCTAATTGTCTTCACATAGGAAAATCAAAATGATGCAACTTATTAAAATTGCTTCAGGTTTAATTGATTCAGCTATTGTCTGATGAAACTATTTGCTGTCAAGCTTACTGCTTAATTTTAGTAGATTAAAGACTGCAAAAGACTGTTGACAGGGATGACTGCTGGTAGTCTATGAACTCTAAATGAAGTTCAAGACACTGGATTAATTTGGGTATTTCCCAAATACTGTTAGTCTTTTTAGAATGAGAAATTGGCCTAAATTTTGCAAAGTAGGAAGGAAGTCTACAAAAAAATTTTGGAGAGATTAGCAAATCAGGAATGAATTAGAAAAATCAACAGAGGAGCCTTTCTTCTGCCATTTTGGACTAACTAGAGTTTTTGCAGTTTGCTCCATTATTTCTGTTCTGGACAAAAAGACATTAGGAATAGAATAGTAAAGTACCTGGAAGTACCCCACTGGGAAAACACAGAATTTACTGTCCCCAGAAATTAATGGCTTGTTTTACCTACATTGTTTTACATTTGTTTAGCCTTTTTCTGGTAAGAAGCTCCGGGCAGTAAATTTTTTTTCCTAGACTACAAATGGATATGTACCTTGTACGATTCAGATTCTTCCTGTGGACAGGATTAATTCTGGAAAGTGAACCATTGTTGTCAGAGACTAATGGCAATCTGCAAATTAGCCATCAAAAAGGTAATTTGTATCTGCCCACATCTGTGAGTCTATTTGCATAAACTTGGTTTACTGGTTTCCTGCTGGAAATGAAGTGGAAGTGATGTTAGAAGTAACAGAAGGGCACGGCCAGTAGCAAAATAAGAGGTTTCAAGAAACAATGTAGCTGTGATAATAATCTCAATTAGCTGAAATGTTAATCAGTTTTGTTTAAATTAAATCTGACTTTTTTTCTTAAATGTACATAATCCCTCATTCTCAAAACTTTTAGACCTATCACACAGCATTCTCTTCCAATCCTCTTTCTGCTATTTTATTGTTATTTGAGTGAAAGGCAGAACTGTTTGTCCTTGCTGTTTACTTTTCCTGTTTTGTGTGTGATCTCATTTCTTGAAAAAATAAAGAACTGTTTACCATGGAAAAAGGATTATTGTAAAAGTATCATCAAACTATACCTTTCTACAAAGACTTCACAGCCTTCTCACCTTAGACTCTTCTAGTATAGTTCCATACTATATCCAGAGTACAGCTGCCAATCACAATTAATAAAGGAAAATTAAATTGTGACTTCGTGTAGTGAGCAAGAATGTCACTAGAATAATGTCTTTTTGTTAAACTTTGACTTTGACTTCCAACTACTCATCTATTGCAGGGTGAAAAGCTAGTTAGTGTGTCAGCTCGCCATTCTCCCTATATTTTTTCTTTTCTCTTTCTCTTCATCCCAATTTAGGTCTAAATGTTACCTGACAATATTGTTGAAACATGTTCTTCCTTCATCCAGAAGCTGATTTAACTTTTTGTACAGGCCACTGATTTCATCATGTGGGTGACTGTGGTTGCAGAACAAGCTTAGATGATCTTTATCTTGTGTCTTTTGGAAAACTTCAGGGTTAGTTGAGCAATCTTGCTACTGACTCAATTTTATGTGCTTTATTAACCTCCAGAGCTTGTGTAGAAAGAGAAAAATGCTTAAAGATTATTCTTTTCTTGGGATGACTGGTTTTAGAGGATTCTATACCTTATTTGGCTTCTTGTTTGGAGGTTTGGATATTTTTTTCATGCACTTTGGACTTTTTTGTGCCATTGCCAACAATCACAGAAGCATTGTATATTCCCATAAGAAGCCTGATATTAATATTACTAAGGACTGTAAGAGTTAATATATGTAATGATCAAGATTTATGGCCCAACTGATTAGATTCCAAATATTAATGCCAAAAAAATTCTAAATGACTCACACCATGTCCTGTAGCCATGTAACCCACTTTTCATATATTAAATGTTCATCATGAGTTCGTGATTTGAAAACTTATTTTGAACTGTATTTCTTATGTTGTGTAGCTCACAGAACAGCTTATGTACATGCTAGTAGCCACATGTATAGAAAATAAATCCAATGCTGCTACAACTAGCAAGCCATAGGCAAAAAAATAAAAATAAAAAATAAAAAATAAAATTAAAAATTGGCATAAGTGTCAAACGGTACTGTCAACTACATATCTGGAAGAGTAGAAAAGAAGATTGTTATGCTACAATTATTGTCTTAGCTGTAAGTAATACACTTGAATGCTAGTCAATGTGTTCATCAGAAGGAGTCCCAGATGAATTCAGGGCTTTACTGGAGCCCATTTTAGAAGTCAGGTAGGCAGCCAATGTTCAGTGTTATTCACGGTGTGTTATAACTGGGTTTATGTCTTGGTTTTCATCTTTTCCATGTTTGTAATTGGCTGGTTGGTTGGGGTCAGCAGAAGATGTAAATTTTATTTGGTCAAGTAAATATTCTTATTAATCTTGGTATTCAAAAAATGTGGAAGTTATGAAAGAATACATTTAACAGACAGTATTAATCAAAAAAGCATGTTTAAAATATTGGAGAATGTGCTATAATAGAAGCAGAAGTAGAAGATATTGGGATGTAATCTTACAAAATCCAAACATTGTGTGACAGTTAGACTCTAATTAAAGTAACTTATGATCTACAAATTTAGAAAAAGAAGATTTCATTTCTAGCATGCATGCTAAATTCAATTATATCTCACAAGCATATTGATGGTGTATTTTTCATTTCATCATTCACAGAGAGACAAAGCATTTAAGCAGTTTAATTGTTTGATACAAAGCAATGATGGGAGTCATACTAAAAAAATACATCCAATTCTTCACAAACACTTAAAGTACATGCCAAAGTTGATAACATTCTGTGCACACTAGAATAATTTAGAATGCTTATTTCTTCTTTGCTAAGAAAATATTTATTTCTCTGAAAAACAAAACAAAGATTATCAGTATACTCTAGTCAATAATATATACTATATGTAGCAAATGCTGTTGAAATTATGCAAAAGGATGATAATGTGTTGGAGTAATAATGGAGATTTAATGTTCAAATAGCTGCATTTTTCACTTAGATCCAAATTTGTAAATGTCACTGAGGTCAATTTACTACATATTTAACATTGCAAACATTGCACTCTTGTTATTGTTGTTCAGGATAGTAGCAGCCTTATCTTAGATACTTTTTGCAGACCTATTTGCACCTCCATTAATTACAACAGGAGACATATGTGCATTCATGAAGTGAATTTGACCTTAGATACAGGACTAGGAAGTATCTCTTCCTTAGCCATTCAATTTAGCTTTCTGAACAAAAGCAAGTTTGCCTTTTTTTTTATAGCCATCACTAAAGACTACAGTCTTGCAGTTTCCTTGTATACGTGGGTTGTGGTGAATCAGGTCTAATGAAATAGCTCCAGGGAATGAAGGCTGAAGGCTCATAAGATCAAATGGTGGGCTCTGTCCCACAACACTTGTTGAGAGGTTTTTAAGAGTTCAGTTTTTTCACTCACTCTATTACTATTACTACACACTATGTGAGAGCAATTTTAGAATGCAAGTTGTATTACTTTCCTGTTAGGTCAGTAAACCTTGAGTGAATGTTTGACTTCTAATGCCACTTAATAAATTATTCTCTAGGGTCTATATTATAAATCCAAATATTCCAAGTACTTTTTGTTAGGTGTGTTTGATATGGTAACATGATACTTGTTTCAGAAAATAATAAATAATCTTTGAAGAAAGTCTCTTCCTCTTTTGTATTTAACAGAAATAGAATAGGACAAGTCTTCAGCTCACGTAAATGCTTATCACACCAAACAAGTTATCTTATGCTAGTTGTAATTTAGCTTTCTTGAAAAAAAATCTGAAGTTTGTTCTAATATTTTCTACAATTCTGTTTAGTTCAAATGATGGAAACAAAATGTGCATCACCCAAGATAACAGCTCTGAAGGACAGATAAGCATGTTGATTACAGACTGCTCAACTTACAGTTCTACACCCTTGATGACACAGTTCCAGGGAAATCTGTTGATTTGCCAGAAGTGTACTAAAATGCAGTAGTTCAATACACAGCCATCTTTACTTAATTTCAAGCTTCTTAATTGAATGTCAGTCAATTACACGGTTATGATACATATCTTATTACAAATACAAGGTGCTATACACATGCATTTTAAATAGCACATCTTCTTAATTTTTAAACCATTTTCTGTTTTAGACACCATTGCCACTAAGCATTCATTTTTTATTATGGTATCAGCCACAAAACATTTATTACTTAATGTGATTTTTTAAATATAAATTAAAAAAAAAATTGTATCTTGTTTTCTATTAAAACATTTCCCAGCCTCAAATACTTTTCCAGGGTAAAAGTATTTGTCACCTACTCATATAAATAGGGTATGTTAATATTACCTATCATAGTATCTGAGTATTTTCCAAAAACTAATTTGAATCACAATAGCTCAGCAATCTAATTTACACTTAACCTCACCTTTTCCACCCTGATCCATGTCCTATTTTCTTCTTCTTAGCCGCTTTGTATAGTGACTATGAGGATACTAATTTGAAGTGAAATTTCAGCTTTGTTCTGAAAGCTAAGAGAGCTGTGGTCAATCTAATATCTTCTGACAGGGAATCTGAAATCTTTTGTCCTGTTTATTGAATTAGCCTATATTCTGCTCCCGTGAGCTTTGTTTTTCAGATTGATAGATTCATGATTAATGCAAAAGAGAGCAACCGAGGATGACAATCTCCTCACGAAGAAATGCACTCTGAAGTATGTGGGAAAAACATTTCTTAAAGGACTCTAACGTTTAGAATGTAGACCACGTCTTTGGCCTGGTAATTTTAAAGGATGCCAATAATCAAAGTCTGTTGTATTTATATGAAAGTAATATGAATTTCAGTAATTCATTCCAGCAGTTTTCAATGAGAGAGTCAGGGCCTGATCATTATACAGAAGACTAGGATACAGTTTTCAACTCACTCAGGTAGAAAAAGGCCTTTTTCAAAATTTTAAACTATTCAGCCTCTCTACAATGCCAGGTAATCCAAATGGATTGCTTTGACGGTCAGGTTAGCATGAGAATCCCTCAGCGTAAGGAGATAGGTTGGAAGATGATAGCTTTAGCAAAATTTAACAGAGTATTCTTTTCTTCTCACATCATTTTCTGTCTTGATGAAAAATGAATTTGCACAACTGCTCTATCCTAAGAGCTGGTTTCTGTGAGGGACTAGGAAAGGTGAAAGCTGAGAATGTTATACACATAAAGAACTGCATGAGGGAACTATTGACAGCTGAGATTATGGACTTTATCAGTTTTTCCTCAGTGAAAATATTCCTGTCAATATTGAGGTTTATACTAAAGATGTTCATCAAAACAATTTTTGAGAAAGTCTTCAACACAGCAGAATTAAAAGAAAAAAAAACAAACATACATAGATGGTATTCCTTAGATATTTCCTTGTATTCATGGACTAATTAAAGAATGGGGGATTATGGTATTATGGTTCTCTTAACAAAATCAAATACAAATTTTTATCGATGTTTCCTCCTTCTGAATAGTCACTAAGAGGCATAAACAAACTGATATCCAGATTACATTTTTAATCTGTTTTATGAAATATTTCAGATGTGCATACGGCATCCCACTATTTGTGGTAATCAATTTAAACTATTTAAGGGAACATATGCATTATATATGAAATACTTAAAGTTCCAGCTGAATAAATGCTCAAGGTTCCATCAATTCCATTGGTCTTCAAATGAATTTTGTGCACGATTTTATATTAAAAATGTGTTTTATTTTTCATTTAAAATGCTATTCTGCCTTATTTAAAGTATGTATTTTTGTTCTTTCTGCATTAAGTTATTGTAGGTTAAGTGATGAAAAGATTAATGCATAATATATCTCTACAATATATGTTTATGGGCACTCAGACATGCTTTATTATCAATATTTTTTGTACTGTGTGAGCTCATTTGTCATTAACTCAGAAACAAAACAAAATATATAGCTTGTAAAGGTATTGTGAATGTCCATTAATAATTTTAGAGAGGTGGAGGAATGGTAGTCAGAGGAGCATAATATAATGATACTTAAATCTTCTAGAGGAGAAATACAGAGTTCAATATTGGGATATGCACAGTTATTATTATTATTTAAGATAAAATCCTGTGACATTCTTAAAGCAGTATTTTTTAATGAGTAATTATCATGTTGTCTTCAGTTGTTAAATGAAAATTTTAAGTTGCATATTCATTTAGACTACAAGTACTCATTTGGAAACAAGCTAGCATAAATTAAAAGCCTGTAAGTAAGAAATGGTTGTCTGACATGGGAAGCCATTAGAATGAAATGCTGATGATGCTGAAGTGAAAATAATAATTTTTTTTGTTGTTGTTGTTAAAGGAATGTGATTTCCCCTAAAATAAAGTACCTGGCACTAACCCTACTGAAAGTAAATTGGCAGATCTTAGAAATACACTCAGAGAGAAAAATGATTGCATTCTGCATTACATTAATATAAAAAAACAATTTCAAAATGTGAGGAAAAAGTTAATCCACACACTCATTAACACTTCACCCATGAAAATCAAATCATAGGATTTGATCTTGCTCTTACTGAATTCAGTGTTTTGAATTTAATAGAAAGATGACCTCATCACTGCTGTAGTCCAGCACTGTCCCTATTGCTCCAATTAGTCTTTAACAACCTTAGTTTCTTTTTTTCCTCATCTTTTTACTTCCTTTCTCTTGACTGGACTGCAATTTCACCAAAAAGTAGGAATTGACTAATTCATTACCTGGCAGTAGTGTATAGACTGAAACTGAAGATTGAGAATCTCTGTCCTAGAACACCAGAAATTTATAGAAGCATATCCATTTCTTCTGCTGCATGGGTGATAATTGTTTTCCTGCTCATTGTCATACCAAAGTAATTAAACTATACAACGCAACTACATACTGTAGTCTTGGTGCAAAGCATGATGTTTGGAGGTTGTGCAGAGTTTCCATGAAAATATCACAATGGGAACTATGGTTCATTTGCATTGTCACTTCCTAAAAATTTGCAGAAACACACCCTTGAAAGAATTAGGTCACACAAAATGTGGCCTGAGGGTTTCTCCTTTCTGTTTTTCCCAGTGGATTTCTGCAGCTGATGCGATGAAAATTGTTCTACATCAATAATTTTTTTGAGTTAACGTTTCCTGAAAAAATTATTTGGCTTATGAAAATAAACTATCATTCAGTGGGAAAATATCCTTGTCTTTCCTTCCAGATCTGTTTTCTCAACACAAATGCAGTGGTGTTTCCATGCACATACAGCTGTATACTAAACAGTGGCAAGTGTAATTACCTTCTTCAAGTGGTTGTCCTTAAAGCCATGCATTCAAACTGCATGTTATAGTAGTGTAAGGAAATGATCACAGCAAACTTTGTTTCCCTTGGATACTATAACTTACATATCAATAACTGCAACTTTGAAGCTGAAAATTTTTCTTTCCTCTGATATATTGTACCAATGTGTAATAGTCACATGTGTGTTGGGTTTTTTTTTTTTTTTTTTGGTAATGTGAAAAAACTGTGGGATAACAATGCAGTTATTTTTTTTCATATTGAAAATAAGCTAGTTGATTAATGTGGGGAGCACACAGAAACTAACAAACATTTATGCTTCTGAAATTCATTAATTTACGTGGCAAGGCCTGAACATAGCTGAAAGCAGTATCAGGCCTTTTATCTCTTAACGCATACTTTGTACATTCTTGCCTTGATTGCTTGCTTATTTAGTTAGGAAATGTTTTGATATAAATAAAAACACTTTAGTCCTGAGTTTGTAATTGCACATGTACATGATTTCCTGAATCAGATGCATGTCTGCTCATGATACCAAGAACTGCATATATTATGTGGTATGGGATTTATATTATTGAGAAATTTTGTGTGATTTTTTTTTTAATTCTGTTTTCTGAAGCTTCTGATATATATACTTACATATACTGACTTTCTTTATTTGCGTTTATTTTCTCCTCGTTTTTTTGTTTTGTTGCTGTTCTTTTTTTTAATATATTATAGCAATGTGTTACAAATATTAAAAATAATAATAATATGAGGGCTGCTCCAGAAGTAATGCCTCCTATTTTATAGTGCTTGCCCATGACATCAGAGGCAGATGGTGGTGGTACGGCAGTAGAGGTTGAATGTTCCTGTTGCCGTGCAACAGATGGCAACAAAGGGGCAGTCGGACAAAATGGTTTCTAACATGGAAGTACATATGAAGCAAAGATGTAGAATTGTATTCCTCCATACAGAAAAAATGGCACCCATTTGCATTCATTTACTCTTGCTGAATGTTGATGGGGACCAACTAATGGATGTGAGCACACTGAGGCAGTGGGTGGTGCGTTTCAGCAGTGGTGACTGTGACAGCTGATCACCTCCACTGGTGCAGATGTTTTCAAGCACAGCATGCAGGCTCTTGTTCATTGCTGGCCAAAATGTGTAGCTAATGGTGGTGACTGTGTTTTGTAGCTGAGAATTTGCTCTACCAAATAGTGCCAATTGTGCTTTTTGTATCTGTCGCAGTTTCCATGGAAATAAATTGGAGGCATTATTTTCAGAACAACTTACATATGTTGCTTAATTTTACAACATTACAGATGATGCTAAAAATCTAATTTGAGTTTTTTCACTTTATGGTCACAGCATTTTTTAAATATTTGGAAGGCCTTTTTGTGAGTATGATACAGAGAGACCATCTTTATGTATTTTCTATAGATTGTATGGTACCTTCTTATCTTTAACTGTTATTGCAATATAAATTAATAAAAAGACAAGGAAGAAGCCTGTATCATTTAGATCTGTTATTACTTCTGTACCAATATAAACAGTCATAAATAAATGAAGATAGATGCAGAATAACCATCTGTTAGGAAGTTAGTTCAAGTCAAAACACTTAAAATTTGGCACTGTAGCTGTATTCATGTAAATCTGATTTTAGCCATATAAGTAACTAGCCTCACGTCCAGATGTTCTGTTTTGCTGCAGCCTTCATTTGGGAACTGGTAAGGGCTCATGATCAGCCCACTGAGGTAGCAGCCTAAAATTGGACTTAGGTGCTGAACTTTCTGTTTGAAAGTGTTGGTATGAGTTCATCATCTAACAAAAGGTCTCTTACAGATTCTTCATTGCTAACTCATACGCAAAGAGGTCTAAAGATCTTCTTTCAATCCATGAATAACTATGATGATTATGTGAAATCTCCCAGATGATGACAGATGCAGATTTGAAACCACGTAGGCTGAACAATGCTGTATTTGTTTCCTGCTTCCTGGAAGGGTACTTCACCACTAGATTTTCATAAAATAAAAACTACGGCAGCCACTACTGCCCTCTCTCCTATTTTTTTGCCTGCCTTCCTGAGGATACAAGGCTTATAGGTTCACAATATTTTTTCTTTTCTGTAAGTCTTTGCTCCTCCAACTCCCATAACTTCTAAACTAATTGTTCAATTTCAGTCAAACTGGAGAAGTGGCAGAGTTTCTCACAAGGTAAGCACTGAGTAGAGGAGAGAGACCAAAATACATGCCCATGCTGAGAGAGCAAGGTTGGTACAGTTCAGTCACTACGTATTGTGGGAATGCAGCACGTACAAGGTATCAGAACAGGCCAGCTTACACTATCTTTCAGTGGGTAGAACTTGTACAAAACTTGCCTTATGATTGTAAAGAGGTGTAGCACAGAAAGAACGCACATCCATGGGAAATGGGTATCATTACTGTCCTGAGGCACAACTTGTTTTCAAAAGAAAACAGTCAGCCTCACCCAGAAGGAAAGGCAATCAAATCTGTCTTCGGGAAAGGTTCTGGGCTGTAGCTCCAGGCTGGATGCAAAAATCTGAGTCTTGAGAGAAAAGCAACATTTTAGACATCTGTTTCTGCTTGCTCTTCCCCACTGGCTGCCTCTGGGACACTTGCTGATCGGCCTTTTGCTCACTTGGACACTTGTAACCGTAACGCCTGCTTTAGGCAGTCTGGTGCTTTATAAGTCTAGCATAGACCTATGGATTCTCCTAGAGCCGATGTGACACATATGAAGTGTTACAAAAGACCTGACTGCGTCTGAAATTTCCATTCTGATTATAAGAGATTTATACCATGGTGTTGTCTCCTGCATTGTGTCTCTAATTCTGCCTGTCTGTTCTCACAGTTGTCTTCCACAGACACATGAAGTCAAGTCAGTCTGTTTGCTGAAAACCATGAGCATTATTACTGTTCCTCTCCTGTAAATATGAGCTCTTATCTTATTTTACCACTTCCCTTACAGAGCTAGAATCATAACCCCTGCTCATGCCAGTCTGAGCTGCTAGATATGGATACATTACAAAAGCAAGCATATGTAAATAAACTGATATCAGCCTGACTTTTTCCACGACACCTGAGGATTTGCAGGCAGTAGTTACAGTCTCGCTGCCAGACGACTATCAGCAGTTCTGGGAGGTGTTGAGGCAGATGGCTGAGGCACTAGATCTGACAACAAATCTGCCTAAAATGACTTACTGACTCTTCAACAGTTTTTGTTATTAAGCAGAGAGGAAAGCTTATGCTTCTCTATAATGAGGATATTACCAAACCAGCAAGAGACCTCTGGTTGAATGTCTTTTTGATACATATGGTTAAAAGTAAGGAAGACAATAAAGGAAGAGAAGTCTCAAGCACTTGGAGGTTACTGGTACCTCTTCTCTCATAGACTACTCTGAAAAAGTCAGTACTCGTGCTGATAGCACGCATTCCTGTAGAAGCCTTGTACTTACATTAATAAGGCTGGCCTTTACTTCTAATCTTTTCTCAAAGTAAGCTTGTAAGCAGGTGAAATTCTTACTCAAAACTGTAAAGCAAAGACATTGGATCCCTACTACAGACATGCAGATAAGCCTATGTAACTTTTCACGTTGTCTTAGTGCAAAATGACAGTGGAAAATCAACAGGCTCAGATATAACATACCAATTGGTAACCAATGTGATGCACTGAATAACACTATGGAATAACTTACCCTATGGAATAACTATGCTAATCCATTATACATTCAAATAAATTGGACTCTTAGTGTAGCATGCCTAAGAAAATTAACTAAATTAATATTCTTGGCTTCCTTTCCTCATTTTTCAGCCTCTATTTTTCTTTGTCTTTACACATGCTGGGTCCACATTCGTGTCCTTGCAACAAGAATTATCTATTTTACTTATCAGTCAAGTGCCCAATAAACTTTGTGCCAGACAAGTAATTCAGGAAACACATTCCAGATATCACCATTCAGTGATGGAATTTCTTCATGTCTCATTTTGCTCACAGGAATTTATAGACTAGTATATGTTATTCTTTTCCCTTACAATAACATCCCATAGTTTCCTTCAGAAGTCATTCTGTGTTAGCTGCAGTTGTCCAAATCTGCGCAGTAATACTTTCCTGAAGCAGTGTTCCTGTTACTCCTGTGCTAGTGGGTACCATTTCAGCACTGCAGCTGGAGAGTTGCATCAGAGACCTTTAAACTCACTGCAACCATTAGCATTAGGCAATGTAGAAGGTGAAACAGCCATCTGTGACCTGCTGGGGGAAGGAGATAAAGGAATTTTGAGAGCTATTACCTCTCCTTTTCTCTGGAGGATGACCTACAGAGCAATAAGCTTTGCAGGAAAACTGCAATAGAATATTATTCTTGAAATATCTCCCACTTAGATATTAGTCATGCTGCCTTCCAGGTTATCTTTTCAATGTGTCCCAAATTTATTTGAAACAAAACAAAACAAAAAACCTTATGACTTTCTTTCATAGAAATGGCCAGCTCTTTAAGGCTAGGTATAACGTAAGTGTGTGTATTACTTTCAGACTATACAAGTGCACGACAGCATATTCAAGTAACCAGGGAAGATTTATCTTGACAGCATTTGCTTTTGTTCTTCATTTTAATACATGAAAATGCAAGCTGACAAATACTCAAACATATTGTTCTCTGCAGTGCTATTTATCTGTTTCCTTGGCTGTTAGAAAGATCCAGGCTAGCCTGAGTTGACCAAGAGCATTCAGCCACATCGCTGACTTTTTCTTATGTCTCTTCCTCCCTGTCCTGACCTGTATGTTTGTGTATATGAGTGTTTTCCTTTTGAATCTGAACAGATGTAGGTTTGTCTGTGACTAGGGATGGAGGATGAATGAATGATGCATAACAAAATTAAGATTGCAATTACAAAATGTAGCATAGCATGCTTTACTTAGATACTGGAGAATATGTAAATGGTCATGTTTGCCTTACAGTGCAGGGATTATCTGAAGAATAACAAATTACAAAATTTCTGATCCTTGGCCTTAAGGCTCCAGCACAGCAACAGGTGAGGGTAAACTCTCAAATGACCACTGCAATGGAGATGACCTAACTGTAACTAGTACACTTCCATCAGCTTATAGATGCATTATATTTGCAGCAGTTTAGAACAAAGGAAGCAAAACACGAATTCACCTGAGAAACTGAGATTCTTTATCAAGCCTCATTGTTGGTCAGGTTTATTGCTTTTGTAATTAAGCACATGTATTTTAAGAGGTTTCACAAGCTGAGCTGGAAGTGCTGCACTGTTAGCAGCTGGATATTTTCTACATGAAGGCACCATACAGATATGATGAAGGTATTAGTAGTGAGAAGGGGGGCGGAACTTGCCCTGCTGAGCATGACATGCATCCTGTTTGCACACAGAAAAGCCATTTTTGCTTCCATGCTTATTCTCAGAATAGATAAGTTCAAAGGTCTATTTCAGTAAATGTGGAAAATCTAGTATAGGCTTAAGAGATTATGTGCTTATGGGTGATTATAATTATTCGGGTGTAAGCAATGTAAGAAATAGCAGCAATTTTTTTTCTTATATATGCCAGCAGTAAATCTGTGTCATGGACACTGTAAATGAGAAAACTAGGTCTTTAGTTCTTCCTTCTGTAAGTAAGACTTATGATTGCTTTTCATTTTTTCAGAAAAGTACTATTTGGAATGGGGAAAAAGATTCCGCATTAACAAGTTTTACTGAAACAACATCATTTTCTTAAAATAATGAAGAAGTATAATAAAACTTAATAAAAGAAATACTGATATATTAAAAATAATACCCTTTTAAAATATTGTAATATATATGAATAATAATTTTATCTCAAAAAAACTGCTAGCCATTTCCCACCCTGTTGTTTTTATACACACATGCTGTTTGCAGGTTTTTTCTTCATTATGAACAATTTAATTTAGGGTCATAAAAATGCTTTTATTTTAATGAATTTACACTGCAAGTTAGGAAGAGTCTTTAAAAAACACAGTCTAGAAACTATGATGCCTATCATATAAATGGCATAGAAAGTAATGAATTCTGTGCTGGGTGGTGAAGGGAGTAATCCTATGAAAGTTGTACAAGTGGCCAAACAGAAGCTTTCTTTTTATCTATTTTAGGAGTGCATCTGTCCACGACATCTCAGAAGGTGGTTTTAGTAGTGGGACAAGTTACTGAGGAGATGTGTATAAGTAACTTCTGTCTTTCTACAGGCCCACTGATAGTATCAATAGCATTTTTTCCTATTTGCTGTTCCAGTTCAGTTTCTTTCAGTTTCTTCAAATTCAGCAAAGCAGTTCTCAGATGAATGAAAATATCAGGCAGTTCAGGAGTTCACAGTATCAGCATGCTTTGCTCTTTGAGTCCCTGCAGTTCTGAAGGCAAGATAGACAAAGAAGCACTTGTACCGGTGATAGCTGACTTCTAGCAATTATCGAGATAGGTTTTGTAGTTCCACAACATGCCACCAACCAACCTCCCTTTCATTGATTTATCTCAGGAGAAACGTGTTCAGAGAAATGTATGATTCATAGAATGATAATAATGTCATTTAATATCAGCAAAAAGTGCTAAAGAGTTCTTTAAATGCCAATACATAAAATTTTAAAAAGAAGCTTAGCTTGGAACCAGATTTGAAGTACTCAGCAAGCTATATAGGGGAGATTGCTTAACTCTTGTTCCTCAAATCACCCTTCCTTCAGATTTCTACTTTTTAAATAAAAATGACACAAGGTGCAAAGACCGGGACAACTGCCCACTGTGTTTTCTTTCTGTTTGGCTGGAGGCTCGTGATAGAGGTAGTATGTCCTCCCCTAACTGAGTGCCGCAGGGATCAGGCAGGAGTGCTTTGAAGGCATATCAGGATAAAGCATTGCTCTTCAAGCATTGCTGTAGAAGGCTGAACTGCTGAAGTGTAACTTCCCTGTGACCTAAGATACTTGCTCTTCTGCATGTTACTTAATTTCCCAAAGCATTATGGCTTTATGGCTTGTTGTGCTGGATGCTGCTGGACCTCCTGCTTTCTTCATACCATACACTCTTTTGAATTACATATTAAGCAGCAAAAGGTACAACGGTAATATAAGAAGGGCAAGTGCTTTCCAGTCAGAGTCATTAGTGAAAAAGCTACTATTCCTTATTTATCTTTCTTCATACTTAATATAGGAAAAAGTAACGAAAAAAAAAAAAAGACATGGATTTGTGAAAGATTCCTAAAGCTTCCAGAAAAAAATAATCATTCTGCATGTGGCATATGTGCAGTTCCTATATTGCTTTCAAAATGCTTCAGCTTTCACAGTTCAAGAGCTGTGAACCTGCAGAATTATCGGACCTACAGGACACAGTTTTCCCTCTCTTCTATCTGCTTTGCATTTCTGGAGGTATGGAACTGTACAAAATTCTAGTTGTATCCAAAAATTGGCTTTTTCTGTTACAGTGTAAAATGAGTAGCTGTCAACCAACTACCTTTTCATTAGAATTTATTTTATGTCCTTCTGTTCACATAAAAAATGCAAATTCATGCCTTGGAAGACCGTTATTTTTATTTATCATTACATTTTTATTTATCATTGATTCAATTGGAAAAACTCAGGAGGAAGCAGTAAACTGCCTTAAAAAAGTAAAATACTTAAGTGTCACTAGAAGGAAATATCCTAGCCATTTTAGTACAGGTATTTGAGGAACTGAAATACTATTTTCTCTATGTGGCTTCAGGATAAACCAGTACATTCCAGTCCCAGTGTACTATCTGTCCTTTAAACTGCATAAATTCTGTCCTTGTCCCACTGCAATGAAAGAAATCTTGGCAAATCCACATGGTCTTCCATAGCTTACATCTCCTTGTCCCTTCTCAAATCACTGCTAAAACACCCTCAGTTGACTTTGAGTTCTTGTTTATTTCATTTAATTAGGATACAGAAAAACTAGAAAACTTCAGGCAACTTCAGGCATGTCTAGCCTCTTGCTCCCAGATTTATGATGTGAAATTTTTATTATATTGCCCCATTTTTTATGGTTGATTTCAACCCGCTGTTACAAAGTTACAAAAGCTGTCATTGAGGTCATTTGGTTGTCCGTGCACTTTTTTACGGGCAAGCTATACCAAACAAGGTCCTTAATAATGCTTTTGAATAGTGATTTTAAAAACTACAAATTTCATTAGTATGTTACAGGTGTCCAAAACATCAACAGTTACTAACACTAAAGTCCATTAGTTCCTTAAAGTTCATTAAAGTAATGAATTACTGAGCTTTTTGCTTGTAAAGAAAAGAACTGCTTTCCCTCGAAAGCTTTTTGGTTACATAAATAAAAATATTCCAAGAGGGGAAGGAGGACAGGTTGTCAAGCATTGCAGTTTTAATTATGAATGAACTCAGTGTTGAAAATTGGCTGTTGTAGCATTACATTTTATACTGAAAACAGCAATCCTAAAAGCATTTTGGGACTTTCAGCTTTGTCACTTTGAATTACTTTGAAAAATGAATTACATTTCTTACACTCATACACATACACAGATTTATTTTCTGTAGTTTTAATTCCTTTTGCATCAGTTGTGCCACATCTGAATGTGAAGAGTGTGTCAAGCAAATGTATTACATGTCAGACCAGTAAAGCTATGCAAATTTTGCACCCACAAACTTGTTTTTCATCTTAAAAAAAAAAAAAAAAGCAGTATTTACATGTTTCCAAAATGATTGGAAGAACACCAGATTCACATAAGTGATGCAACTCTTGTTGCACTTTAAGCATGGTTTGTGACCTAATTTTGCAACAGTAAATGGTGTACCAAGGCCACAGAGCTCTCAGGTTTCAGTTTCTGCTCCCATGTTGTGCATGCTGTTTATCTAAGATTATTTAACGCTGCTTTGTTCGATATTGATTGCTAGCACAAACACAGGGAAACTTTAAATTCATTAAGTGCTTATAGAGGAAAAATATACAATAAGCTTTCCTTCTTTTATAACCTCAATGGTCAAATATATTTGCTAATACCATTTGTTTCAGAGTCTGTGATTTCTAGTGTTTCAGTTCAACTTAAAAAAAAAATGTCTGGACTTAGAATGGATTACATCTGATGTTGCTAACATTTCCTGGAAATGGAAAACTGTGATAGCAGCTGCTGTCTTGGCTCAGTTTCAGTTATTGGGGTTTTTTTGTTTGTTTGTTTTTGTTGGGTTTTTTTTGTACTGCAGCAATTTACGAATACTTACAGCTATCTCCAGCAGCTTGCGTCATTAGTAAAACATCATAAGTCAGTCAAATGTTTCCTTTCCAATCACAGTCCTTCCTCCACTTACTGAACTGTTTATTTTCTGAATAGTATTTATAGTAACTACACTTACATTCTAAAATAAATGATAATTTATGAAATAAACTAAAAGCTAGCTGCATATGGAAGATAACAGTAGAAAGAAACTAGACTTTATGTTAAAGCGAAATGCCTCTAAGAATCTAAAAAATCTTGTAAACAGCTTCTTCAGACAAACAATACCTAGCAAGTTCACATCAAAAGCATAAAGTTTTTTTTATTAAACATATGATGAGCAGAAATTTATCTATATTAGTATTCCTTTTAAATTTGAACTATACATGCTTTCTTCTTGGATTGAATTATTCTTCTGCAATCTCTGCAGAACCGTAGAATTGTAAAGTGATAAATACTCAGCACTAGTGATGAAAAGTAGAATGAGGAGCCAAGAAAAGCAAGAGACAAGGAACTCTAAATGTTGTTAGTGTCAAAAAACAGGTTTGTGCATATTCAAAGATAAGGCCTGCTTACTTACTAGTATTTCCAGTTTTAACATTTCTAAGTGCTTTGAAAGATGCACTTTTTTGAAAAATGAAATTCTCATAGTTTTAAAAGTATTAACAAAGTTTTATTAATTGTTCAGCCAGATCTGTGCCCTTTCTTTCGTACGTAATTAAGTTTCCAAAGCCAACACTGTATATGCAGGTTAGCTTTTGTTACTGTGCCAGAAGTTTGGTTTTGTTTTGTATCAAAACAGACAATCTCCCCAAGAATTAACTTCTGCAAATCCACCTCCAGTAAATAGGATTTAATATTAAAGAATACTTCCCTTCATCACGTTTGAAATGGCTGGTGAAAAGCCCTGCCATCACAAAGATCCCTGCACCATTTCTGGGTCTGGGATTACTCTGCACTGAGCAGTTTTGGGTATTTGATCCTGAGCAACATGATCCAACTTTGAAAATGGAGCTGACTTTGAGCAAGGCATTTGGACCAGATGACTCCAAAGGTTTGTTCCAACCTAAATTACTCTATGAGCTCTTCTTTCCAGTGTTCTAGCTTTGGAACAAGCCTGTATGAGGCCAACTTGTGCTTCTGTGTGCACATAATCTAGACACGTCCTATGAAACATTTTAAACCGGTGATCATGTTGCTCTGAGCCTTGAGTGGAAGACAGAATTTCATGTCTGGGTTGGCAGTGACTCAAGAGTCGTAATCTTCATGCAGCTCTTCCTCTACCTAAGTGAAACAAACCAGCTACGTCTCTCCATTTCCTAGTGGACAGGAGGGTTGTAGAGCCTCACCCTGTGACTTTTCACAGACTTACAGTTAAATGAACAAGAAGACCAAGCCACTTTATCCTTCCTGGAGCTGGCAATTTCAAAGCAGTATTGTGAGTCAGAGCAGCGCAAGCAGTGCAAGGGAGTCCTGAATCCTGCTGCACTGACTCACCGGGGGCTTTCACTTTCTACTCCAGTCAGGAAGCCAACATCTTCTATGACAACTAAACTAATCCTAAGGGGACAATAAGAAACTTTTTGAGCTCTGAAGCACTTCTGAGCAGTGAAGTTATGAGAAGTGAATCCTACCACACGTATGTGCCAATCTGTATATCATGTCAGTCAGCTTTCATTTATGTTTTGGTTTTGTTGCCGACTTCTAGGAGGGATAAACTCCTGAAATATGACACAAAATATTTTAATGCCAGTTTGTACTGCTTAGCTGTATACTGTTCTGTGATAAGCTTTTCTGTATAAATGCAATTCCATACTGAGTAATACATCTGCACACTACAATGCCATCATTGTTGGGTTTTTTGAAGCAAAAATCTTATACAGTTAGTGGTTAGCTTGTTGGATTGTTCTAATAGTTTTAATTGATGAGAAGGCCTGTTAGTTTGACTAGGATAAACTGAGTTAGCTGTTCAAAAGTAGTTTTTACCATAGTTAAATTTCAACATAAATAGTACTTTCATTATCTACAGTAAAAATTAAAATGGATGATTTGTGACCAATCCCTTCCATGATTTGGTGCAAGTCACCTTACCTTTCAGTATCTCTGTTTCTCAAGATTCAAAAAGGGAGGAATGATGCCTCTCTTTCCAAGTAGCTTTGTTGATTTGTATACCAAAACAGTCAAATGAAAACTAAAACAACAACAACAACAACAACAAAACCAGCAATGAACGAAATGTCTATCACTCTACCATTAACTAGAAGTAGTTCAAAAATTTCTGCTAAGACCCTCTTGTTCCAAGACAATTTGAAATCTCTGTGGGTATATATGCATTCGTAAGTTCACCAGTAAAGAATAAAGGAACAGCCTTTGAATTACAGTTGGATTACAAAGATTGTTTAACCTGTGCATATGGGTTTTCAGAAATCTCTTTTAAGTATAGTTCTGTCCTCCAACACTAAGCATTCCTTGGACATTTAGCATCTGGGAAAATTCTAATATCCCAAGATCTATGACATTCCTACACCAACTGATGTATACAATAGATATATATACCATAGGTGTCTGTAAATTAAAATTCCAGTTTTAATTTGTGCTTGCCTTGAAACAGAGCCTTGGAAATGGCCAATGTCAGGAGCAAGCTCAATTACCTGTGAATTACAATGAGGTAATTTGACATATTCCAGAGATTAAAAAAAAACACCTATCCGAAATCTTGCCTGCCTTGATATGATGTCTAATAATCTGAAAGAGTATCAAGGCTGCTTTCAGATGCTAACAAATATCCAGAGGCAAGAACAGATCTGCCAGAGCTTTAAAGGTTAGTTTACCTTTCTTGCTCACCCCAGGATTTAAAAACTGCCCTGTGAAGCTCTTAATGCTTTGAGAGAAACTTGCTGCTTTAATGTAATACAATTTTATATTTGTAGTATTACCATAGTAAAAATTCAAAATGAAATGAAATGGAATACAAATAACACTAGATTTTCTTCAATATCCTGAATCATGAATAGAAGCATGTCTAGACTCAAATACAAACCACATTTTAAAGCACAATTCAAATCTTCCTCCACTCCCTGCCAAATGCTGAGTTCGGTCCCTGCGGGTCTGAGCAGGATTTCCTCAGCTACAGCAGCTGGCACGGAGTGGGCTGGTTCCGTCAGCCAGCGCAGGTCTTGACAGGTGCCAAGCCTTTCACTTCACTTTCAAGGACCACAAAGCCCTTTGTGCATGATTTAGGAGACTGGGAACTAGGTTTTTGATCCAGAAAGGGAAAATGAGATATTTTCCGGATTTTTAATCCTCTAGATCTGTTAGTAGTGCTTCAGTGAATTTCTTCTAAATGCAATAATAACATTTGCTCTGAAAAGAGTTCTTGGTGCATGATGAATTTGCCAGACATTTTACTTTGAGACCGATCTGACAAATGTTCTTTCTAGCATTTTCATGTTGATTTATTCTCCCTCACAAAGGACAACTTCATAAAGAACTTGAATCAGATCCACACTCACACTTTACATATGCAACATTTTTGTGGCTGACAAAGTTGGCTCCTCATGCAAACTAACTTGGAATTAAAGTCAAATCAGAGAAGGGCATGCCGAGACCGCTATACTTCAGTAGCTATTTTCTTCCAACTAGTCATCATTATTATGACTAGATATTTACCCTTAGGTGCATTGAGCAGATCATTCTGACTCATCCATTTGGTGGATGCTGTCCTGTTGGGTTAATTGTTATCTTTCTGTCTGAAAGATTTTTTAATTCCTGTAACTGCATGGGATAGCTATTTTGCTACTTACCAGGTGACCTTAGTGCTGACACAACCTTTCTGGTATTGTTAGTCGTAACTTGTGTCATGACCTTAATGTGAATTATGCCTGTCTTGAGGATACAAGCCTTCACATAGCACAGATGGTCCGTAGGAAAAAATGATCATGAAGGTCTGCACATTGCACATTGTCTTCCCTTGCAGATTACTTCATTTACCATTGCCTCATTGTCTTAGGCACCTTTTGATCAAGAACCTGAGGCATCACTTATCATACAGAAAGTGCTCTAATGTAAAAGACTATAACATGGGATTCTGGAAAACGCTTTTGTTACCATCACTATCCCTGCATCTGGTTGGCCTCCTCCAAACTTGCTTAGCTCTCCATTATGCAGTGTATCACCATTACTTCCAAAGAGTAGATTTTTTTACTACATCTTTGAAAGAATGATGAAAGCTGTGTAAGCTCATTAACAGAGCATGTGTGTAGGCTTAAAATTACAGATAATAGACAAGTGGTTGGAAAGTCAGTAATTCCTTTACATATTTGCCAAGGCTTAGGTTGATGTTCAGGGGTTCCTTTGCTCAGTCTGGTGAAATCAGAAGCAGCTCCAGGTGTCTTAGGGAGTACTGGCCGTGCACATGCAACACAGGTGAAGGAGGCACAGTTGATCTCAGGTGTTTTCTGCAAAAGCAAACCATGTCCAGTCTACATTACACTCCATTTTAATGTGTTTTTGCATTTTGTATAAGCTAATCCCATTTTCTTTAATATTTCTTGTTGTTTTCTATGCACTCTCATAAACTATTGTTTCTAAAATTGTTGTCAATTCTTTGAAGTAAATGTTGATACAACAACTCTGGCTTTTCACATCCATGAAATAAATTGTTAAATTATATGAATGTGTCTGTGTGTTTAAGAGTAATCCTCACAAAGAATTTAATGCCTTTCTACTCCAGAGCTCAGTCCTTGTACGTCACATCTGTGTTTGAGTAAATGTTCAAAAAACTGATATACACATAATTAACATGGAATGTAATCGGATATTTTACAAGAAAATTCAGCAAAAGGCTCAATTTTATCTCAGTGTTCATTGGCTTTTCCTCATGAGCGTGGCGGTAAAAAGTCACAAACAACATTCAGATCCTTGGGCTTGGATTAAGGAAAGGATGCAAGGGTGGAGTGCAGCTGTATGTCTGCACCCCATAGGACCTGTGATGCGGAAGCAGCTTTGGAAGCAAAACCTTCCTTCACCCTTGTGTGCACCATGTTTCTAACATGAAAGACGGGCACCATACATAAAGTTGGCTGTGCTGTCTTGACAAACAAGTCTTTTGCTGGCTGCGACTCTAATAAGTAAGAGGAGGTATGTGAGATGTTAAATGTGTGTCATGGGCACATTGCCACCACCGCCTGGAGCAAGACCGCTGACAAACTGTGTGAACTTCCCCTGGCGATGTGACAGCCTGGCCACTGACTGACTGCTCATGGTCCGTGTACATTACACTCTTAACAAATTAGTTTTTATATCTCTTAGAATATATCTATATTAAGGAAGCTTTCAGAGTACTATTTTGAAATGAAACGGAATACATTTTCCTCTTTTAAATCTCTCGGCATCGTTTCTTACTCATGTATTTTGTGTTCTGACAGTTATTTACACTGCAAATTTTTTTGAATTATGCTCTGTGTCTATAAGTGTGTGCCACCCTTGCTACTCCATGTTAGAGAAAGAAATGGTGAATGGTACAGCATGTAGGGGCAGCAATAATTTGTCTTTTTGACATTGACTTAATTTTACACATTTTTCAGGGAGCAGAAGTTGAATGAGTGCTGTTCTATACTCCAAACATCTCTTCTAGGCCAAATGACATCCCCTCAACCAGAAACAACATTGCCTGAGATCATGATGTATACATGGAACAGTCCCAAAACAATGCCTATTTAAGATTTCAAAGCACAGCAAGTATAGCTTAAGTCACATTCTGTAGTTAAGCATTTATGCATCTGGCAGTAGAATTTTGTCCTAAATAAGCGATGTTATGAAATAATGTAGCAATGGTTGTAAGAGATTCACTGTGTAACAGAGTCCATCCATATCTTATAATACAATTTGCTTTCTTTAGTGTTTATTTGGATTTTCACTTGGATACTGACGTAACACATACATAAACAGCTTTTGAAGGAGTACAAAGTGGGAGCCTGAGTGGAGCCTTAAAGAGAAACCAAAAATATCCTGTTTTCAAATTCATCTATTTTGTGTCACAGAACAAAGTTTCTAATAGAGGCACAGTGACTGACATGCAGTTGTCTATGTAATTATTTCAAAGTGTAACAGCAAATTCAATATAATCTTTTTTTTCCCTTTTTCTTTTATTAATCAGTTAATTCAGGTGATGGGATAGACTACAGCCAGCAGAAGCGTGAAAATATTGGAGATCTGATTCAAGAGACACTGGAAGTCTTTGAACGCTACGGTGGAGAAACTGCTTATATAAACATTAAATACATGATCCCTACTTACCAGTCGTGCATATTAAACTGAGTGGTATCAAATGGGATGATTCCATTTGTGTTAAAAAGGAAAAAAAACTGTGTCTGACTCTGTGTGGCATCTTGTTAGTCATGCTCTTTTCTGTACAGCTGCTAAAATAGTGGCTTCTGGGGCATTAGAGTGTTAGTACTATTGTGAACAAGTCTTTCCAATACATAAATAGTGCCTGTTCCTTTGATTACAATGGTGTACTGTGCTTGTTTGTTCCGTGAAAGAATTGCTTCTTTATAGCAGAGCTGACTCGAGCAGGAATCAGAGTTAAACCTTCAGTTGTGTAGACAATAAAACTATAATTTTCATATGCAATTCAGCAATCGCTGTTCTGTGTCCGCTTGCCCTAAGGGTGATGTCAGACGCTGTAACAAGAAGAGTTTATGCTGACTGCTTAATAGGTGTTTGTCATGGAAGAGAAACACCAGTTCAGCAATGTCTCTCTAGCAGCTGTGCCAAATAATGTGCACCAACATACAATAAAACTGTTGAATGTATATACCCGTTATAGTGGGAAAATTTATATGGCCCACTATAAAGCACTGTCAGAAAACTAATGAATGTCCCTTACACGCTCATGGTCTAAACTTCCAGGTGTTTACCTTGACATGGAACTTGGGTTCCTTCAGTGAACGTCAGGTATGGCCACAGTTTTGAAGGAAAAAACAACAGAACTTGAATAAATGAGACAGAATACAGAGTGCACAGAGGATTTCAGATCCCACTGGCATTGTTCACTAAGGTAAATACAGTATACAAACATACCTCATAGGATACTGGATATTTATTAACTGCAAGGTTGCCATTGCTTTCCTGTTATTATTGTAGTATGTCATGAATAAACAATATAACTATTGTCACAGTAATCCCCTACAATTCCATTCTCAGCTACTTTCTCCCTGTATACCCACAACACAGAACTGACCACAGCTTTAAGATTGGCTTTATTTCTTTAGAAGCATTTCTAAGGCATAAACCTACAAAAACATAAAGCAAGTTTTACAATGTTCATGACAATCATTTAAAATTATCAAGTCAGCTCTAAACAAATCAGGAGATATGAACCTTGTCTAAAAAGCATAACATTTTTAAAAGTCCAGACTTTGGGCTCATTTTGTATTCATTCTGGTTTCTAACTCTTAAAATATAACCAAGTTGCACTTTCAAGAATTTCTCTGTAATTACTAGGTCTCAAAATGCACTCTTTTGTGTTAGAAGCGTACAACTTTCTCTAAGTCTTATCTGCTCACATGCACACACACTGCAAGGACTGCCTGTGCCAGAGGCACAGCCCTGCACTGCCCTGTTCCTTTGTCTGGGCACAAGGCGCGTGGGGTGCGCCTTCCCACCCACTGAAATGCTGACACTAGAGTTGCTTTTGTCTGCTCTGATCTTCAGCTCAAGACATTTTTCTTTTCTCTCTTCTCTTTCCTGTGACTGAAGGACAAAAGTCAGGAGGAAGAGGAGCTGGTGCACCCAGGGGGCCACTGGCCACAGGCGCTCCCCACTGCTCCAGTGTGCCTGCTTCCCAGGCTCTGGAGACTTTCCTTCTCTGCTTGGTTTTCAGCTATTTCTGTTTTCTTTTACACATAGCCAGGGTTTCCCTCAGGTCCCTAGAGTTCAGGCAACGCCTGTCCTGTGACTGACTCACACCTGTGGCAGTTGACCACGGCAAACACGCTGCCTTGCATCCAGGCCTCGGTAAATCTCCCACCTCCCCAGCAGAAAGGAATCCAAAGCCTGGCTGCAGCCTGCCTTGGGAAACTCAACAGCCTTGTCTTCAAAACTTTCAGGGCGGATTCACGCTGGATGCAATAGGGAGGCTGAGCACATCTCTCCAAAAATGCCCTTCTGCACATCCGTGCAGGCTCTAGCAACATGGCCTTTGCTCACAGTTTATCCCTCCATCTCCCCTCTGCAGACCCCTGTCCCAGCCACTGTGCCCTGTGCCAGTGAGCCATACTGTCTCATGTGATGGCAGCTATGGGTTTGGCTACCAGGAAATCACATGTTTCCACCATGAGTACATCGTGTGCTGGAGTCCTGCTATGTGGAGGAAGCTGAGTTATTTGACTCTGAAACAAATCAGGCCCTTCATAAAATGGAAACACCAACTCACCTTTTATTTGTTAGCCATTTATATTCTGTCCTGACAATGAAGTCTAACCCCACACTTGTACCTAAGCTCAAAACACCGCTCAGCAGTCAGTGCAGCTCCTTTCCCACAGGGCTCCCACCACAGAGCCACTGGCAGAGGTGACAGCTGGGAACAGGGCACTGGTCCCTGGGATCTCCCCATTGCACTGCCCCCTGCATCCCAGCTGCACTGCTGAGAAGGTGATGAAGCTACATCTCCTTCCTAACTTCCTAGCTCTATTCCTTGACTCATTTGCAATTTTGGTATTGCCCTCCCCTTCTGCTCAGCTAGGACAGGACTAATGACTGACAGAGGATAGAAAATGGGCACCTTGTGCAGCTCTAGGCTTGCCCAGGCCTGATCCCTACACCTCTGTTCTCTAAAGATGTCTTTTTTGCTTCGACACAGGGTGACTGTACTGCAAACCATAAGGGCAACAGAGGTCGTCCTCATTCACACCAGAGGAAAGGTTTTACAGCCAAGTGCTTTTACTTGCCTGCTCAAGATGGTAACTTTATTAATCTTAGGAGCTGGACTGATGAAAAGAAGCATGATAGAAAACACAGGCCAGTAATTTAGGAAGACCAAAAATGAAATTATTTTTGGATGTCATTTTACTAAGTCAAACTGTAGGACTGCTAACCTTGCAAGTGTCCCTTTAAGCATGATCAGCAGCATATTTATAGGCAATTACAGCACAGCTCAGAGTACTTTATAAAGCACAAGATCAAGGACCCAGGTGCTTAAGCATATGAGTAATATTATGTCATTTGATACGCTGCCTCGCTATTTTACCAAGCTCAGAAAATGGAATTGTAGTTTCAAAATAGTATCTGTCTTTCTTTCCTCCAGCTCTTGTCATTGTGGTCACCAACGCTATGGGCAGCCAATCAACAGTTTCTAATTGAGATCAATTAAAAGGCACTTTGGGCCAGGTTTTTCAGAGGATATAAATTAAGTGCAGCTCCATTAAAGCCAATTTGGCTGTGTAGAACAGAAGTAGCTCATGCCCTAGTAAGAGAGCATGAGATCTCCTGCTCCTTTTTAGCTTTCCAGCCACATCAATGTAAACAATGTCAGGAAAGGACCCTGTGGACAGTGGAGTGTTAAAAAAAATAATGTGCTGGTTTTCTGAAACCAGCATTTGATGTAGGCCCAGATTATCTGGCAATTACTGGGAAAGCCTGGCATCTTGTGAGTGCTGGTGCGCACTATGAAACAGCAAGATGTTTGGTGGGTGCAGCTTGAAGCTGAGCATGGCTGGGGGAGCTTCAGCCCCCGCCCAGCACTAGAGGGCTGCGCTGGGTTGCTGGGGCCTGGCCCAGCCACTGCCAGTGCTGGCAGAAGGGCGCTGGAGCCTGGCTGCTGGCTGGTGGCCTTCCAGGCTCTCAAAGGGACAGCACTGACAAAAAGGAGGCTGGCAACGTCCCCCAGGGTGAGGCACGAGGGGCTGTGGGAAGCCCTATGTGGGGGAAAGCATGGAGGTGCTCATGGGGGATGCAGGGAGGCGTAGCTGCAGCCAAGCGGGGCCAAAAAGAAAAGGAGAAAGCTAAAGCAGACACTGTGTGCTTTCTTAATCCTGTCTGGAGACCCTCCGACTTCCAAAAAAGCATTCTCTAGTCTGAGGGGCTCTGCAGGCAGCAGGGCAGTCGGCATTTTTCCACTCATCTGTAACATCCTGTATTTTCCGCAGTAAATAAAGGCGGTGATGTCTGCAGGAACTCAGTACAAAGCCCGTCTGCTCGAGGTCGCTTTGTGCCTCCTGGAGACCGGGGGAGGATGGTTCATGTGCTGGCAGGACGAGACGTTCCCGGCCCTGGCCCTGCGATCCTTCCTGCACATGAGGGGAGGGGATGGGAGTGTGTGTGCCAGGCACACAGTAGCTATGCTTGCCTAGCAAACATGGCCTGGGCCAGCCTGGGACTCCTGCTGTGACACCCTCCTCATCCGAGGGGCAGTAGCAACCAGGCCTCATTCACCCAGCTATGACTCACACAGGCCTGGCTTTGCAAGGAGGATGGAGGGAAGGTGAGGGGCCTGGTTGGATGCTCTTGCTGCCAGACCATCCTCCCTCTACACCATGGACCAAAAACTATGGATGAACTTGTGTCACATTTGGTTTTGTTCTAAATAAAAAGGTTGAGTGTGCTGGAGTGCAGTTGCAAGCCAGCTTGCAGCATCGGCCTGCTCTGTGGCTCAGTGGGAACGTATTGGTTTTGAATCTCATTTCTGTACCTTTTCTACCTCCTTGGCTGTCTGCTGTACAGCTTGGTAGAGATGAACTAAACCAGCGTATTCCACGTGAGTGGAGATAAGCAAACCAGTGCTTGTGGTGCCATATAGCATACACGTGCAGCTGGAAATGTTTCAGCTACCAGTGTCTATTAAATGTGGTAGCTTTTTGCGTTCTGCTGGACCACTCTGGCCTTACATAAAATCAAATTATTCACAGATACAGGTGTAGTGATCAAAGACGTGGACAAATTCCTCAGAAATCTCTAGGAGATCTGCATATCACATCCTGTCCCAAAGTGCCCAACACGGTGTGCTGAGGCCTACTGGGTATGTGCTGAACAAAGCCAATGTCCACCACAGAGCAGTCACCTCATGTTGCACACTGTTGTATTAGTCAGGAATGCGCTTGCTTTAAAAGTGTGGTCTGCACAGCTCTATCAGCTTTCAATTTCTGCTTTCTGGGTGTAATTCCTAAGCACTTCCCTAAGGAGCAATCACCTAAAAGCAGCTCGGCTTGCCTAACTCCAGACCTAGGAGTAGTGAATTATGTCCTTTCATCTCGCCAGCTCCATCTTGTGCATTAGTCCCATTACTTCATTTGTGGATGTTTGTGCTTCTTGCTTCTCCCATGTCCCTGTGGTGCTGCTCCAGCTCAACAGAGAAGTGAAGCAGCCAGAGGGCCAGCTGATAGCAGGGCCGTCAGGGAATGGCTATTCCAGCAAAGGCTTTTGCTGAGCAGTTTATGTTTTGGGAAAGCACAAGTTTTGGGGAATTTGCATCTGCTTCATCCCAGAACTCTCCCTTGATGGTAGCTAAAGCAAAACATTTCTGGAAAAAATCTTCATCCATTTTCCCCCTGCATAATGCTGCAGAGTACTGGGAGAAGAATAGCAATGCTGCTGAAGGTGGGGGACGGGAGAGAAAGCAATGGCAGGAAAATTTTGTCAGACTCATCAGATCTGAGTCTGCATTTCTCTAGTGTTTTGGGGCCCTATGGCTGTGCACTCCAAACCCAGATTCCCTGGGCTGCTGTTTGTACCTCCCAGTTGTCCCCTGGTAACTTTGTGCAGCTGGGATGGCACGGGGTTTCTGTGCTGGAGTCTTTCCAGCTCTGCTCTGCCATGTGCATGTCCCAGTGCTGTGATGTGGGGCAGCCTGGGACCTCCTGCCTCACCTCTGCAGGTTTTTCAAGGTGTGGTGAGAACAGCTAGGGTTGCTGGTGGGGAAGCCCATTTTCCACTGTTGTCTTCTTCTATCCCTGTTTGCTGTGGCCTCCTGTTTTGGTTAGAAGTATGCAGTCACCATTATAGCTGGGAAATTGCTCAGTGCCTACGAGGGCAGTGCCAGCACCTCTCACATGGGGCTCTCACAAGGGGCCAGTCCAGGACAGTGACCACCACTGGGACTAACAGCACACTGTGTTCCCTGTCCTCTCTGGAAAACAAATAAATTCCTCCTGAGTGAGAGAAAAATAATGAAAAACATCTATCAGAAAGTGTTTTAGATCAATTACCGTACATCTAAGGATAAAACTCAGATCTCTTTCTAAACATTCTCAGTGTGGGGAGGGGAAAGCCTCCTTGATCAGCGCTGCATTTAGCAGCATGTGTTTTATTCCTCGGCTGTGTGCTTGAAGAACTCTACATCTGAAACTTTTTTTATTAACACTGAATCATTTATGTCTGTTACAAAGGAAGAAATTGCCACTGCGCTGCCTCAAGAACCAAAGTAAAGGGAACATCTGCTCTAAACTTCTTGCATCCAATTATTGCTTGCTATGCATTATTACTTACTGGAGCAATGTGACTAAATTAAAGCTTCTTTCTTGTGCCTGCTTTTATGCATTGCTTTGGTATAAAATGTGTGGCTTGCTTAAAATCAACCTACAGCTAAAACTATGTCCGCACACAGCCCACGTGTACTTTGATGCAATTAAGGGCACAATAGGAGCATTCTGAAAGATTGCCTCTAAAAGGCCTTTTGTTCACTCCCCCATAGGGGCTGGCTGTACAAGCATGCAGAAATGCAACATTAAGGCAAAAGCCTCCATGAAGAACCCTGCAGATACAGAGCTGTTTTCTGTAGCTCAGCGGTTGTCTGTATGCAAAAGTAGCGAAGCAAGTGGTGCTGCGAGGGTGATGACTGTTTTAATAGGAATCCCCCACATCACAGGAATGCTTCTAATGAAGCCAAAAACCCACCAGAAGCATTCTAGGGCCACAAACCTGCAGATCACTGAAACTAGCGCCTGAGCTGTGCTGCCGGCACGAGGCTAAGACAACAGCAGCAAACCACGCTAGTTCTGCGAGAGACAGACAGCCATTATTTTTATTTTCCTTCCTCTCTTTCTACAGTGCATTCAGCGTTACCATCGAGCTTAATTGATTGAAAAATATCTGAAAAATAAAGCCCTTGAACTTGCATGCCTAGAAACCTACCAGCATCACGTGCATAGCAAAGGCCACATATCTCACAAAATACCACAACATTTCACAAAGGAGGTTTAAGAGCTCCAATTGAATAAAGCTTTCTCTGTGAAATATCTTTATGGATCTACAAAGCAGTTAAACCCTCCTTGGGAAAAAATGTGTACATCTCTTCCAGTGCAGTGGCAATAGTGTAACTACCACTGAGGCCTCATTAATAAAGTTTCTCCCTTATCAGTAGAAGGAAAAAAATATATCTCCATTACAGAAAAGAAATTTAAACTACTAAATTCTGACAGCTTTTTTTTTTTTTTTTTTAATTTTGTAATTCCACATATGTTTAAAAGCAAAACATACATCTGCCTAGCAGTGCTCTGGCCTTCCTAAAGGAATGGGTCCTGCTACTTATAGCCAGTGACAAGAGTAACGGGGATGAATAAACTTGATAGGGCCCTTTTCTATCAATAAGTTTGCTACAGGCGCAGTACAGGATTGGATTTTGTGATCTGAACTATAACAGCTTTAATTATAAGACAATTTGGTGCCACGTGCTGTAGGGAATTTGGGCAGTTGCAGACCCTGCAGTGTTCCTTCGTTCATACTCTAATGGTTGTTTTTCTCCTCAAGGAGAGAAAAATAGTATTCCTCTGTTCTCAGTGTTGTGTTTTTTTTCAAAGCTTGTACTCCTCGGCTCCCCAAGATGTGCACATTGCCTCTGCTCACCAGTCTCCCTTCACACCCACAAGTATTTCCAGCATTTTATTAGCACAGTGTGGTGCTGCACTGCCTTTGCACATCTCCCATACTGTTATAATTGTGTTTGGGGAATGGAGATGAATGGTGTGTTGAGTGTGTGTTTTGTTTCCCCACAGCCCTCGTTCACATCTGTTTCCTATAATGTGATCAATAGCAGGCAGTTGTACTAACAGTAGTTTTTAATTTCCAGTTTGTGCTTTCAAATTTCTCATGAAAATTCCCATGTTTTGCTTGAATTATGTGGTACGGTTTCATTTGCTTTACCCAAGGCATCCCATGATGATTGTTTCCCTCCCCTTGGCCAGGCCGTGGGCTGACCCTGCTGTGCCCTGTGGACGCACCCCTTCACAGATGCTGATGAACGTGCCCTGAGCTGTGTCTGTTGGCACTGAGGTGCAGGCAGGTCTGGAAGCACACCCTGGGGGAAGGCCGGGGGGAAGATGCCCGGCCTGGCCGGAGGAACACTTGGGGATCAGTTGGCTGAGAAGGGACTGGATCAGAGCTGTGACCATTCACTTCCACACTCTGCAGAAGCCCATTTGCTCCTTTATCAAATACTCTGAGCTGGAAGGGACTCACTAGGATCACCGAATCCAACTCTTGGCTCCACACAGCACCATCCAAAATCCAAACCCTATGTCTGAAAGCATTGTCCAAACACTTGGGGCCGTGCCCACTGCTCTGGGCAGCCTGTTCCATGCCCACCACCCTCTGGTGAAGAACCTAACACCCAGCCTGACCATATCCTGACACAGCTCCATGCCGTTCCCTTGGGTCCTTGCTGAGCACAGTGGAGTGCTGCAGGCAGTGTGGGGTCAGACAGCTGAAGCTGGCTGAACAAACAGGGCCATGCAGAAAATAAGTGTGAGCACAGAGGATGAGGCCCAGCCACTTGCCTGACAGCTGCTGACGCTGCCTGGTGCCAGGCCTCCCCCTCGGCGCCTGCTCCCCACAAAAGCAAAATGAGGAAGCAATGCCGCGTGACCATGCGGGTTTCGGTTCAGCTCAGGCTGCTGGGCTTGATGAAGTCAAAAGCGCTGCTTGTATGAAAAAGGAGAGTAGGAACTGGCCCCTGGCCTTGTCTTACACTGACATTGCTGCTACATAAGTGGCTGCATCTTTTTTTTTTTCCCAGTAATTTGTTTTCTAAACCTAGCAGCGCTTTAGGTGGACCGTGTTTGTATTTCAGCTGTATTTTCATCTTACTGCTGTGAGCTCTTCCCTTTTAATCCATTTTACTCTAATGAGTATCTCCCAGGATACCTCCCACACTGGATCTTCACCTGCATTTTTGCATCTAAATGACTACAGAAAATGTCAGGAGGCCGGAGAGCTCCGTATCTTATATCGCTCTGTGATCTGGTAACAGAAGTAGCACAAACTTAGCTTTAAAGACTGGCCAAGGTTAAAAATCAGGGATGTGATCTATTTGCTTAGGAATTTGCATAAAAGTTTCACTGTTGCACAATGACATTAATAATCAAGTTTTCTGTGAAAGACTTCGCTTTGTTTTGCTTCGCTTCGCTTCCCTCCCCTCCCCTCCCTCCCCTCCCCTCTTCTCTCTGCCTGCCAAGTCCCCTGCCTGCAGTGGGTGATGCCAAGCACGACCTTGTGCCCTGCAGGCAATTAACACCTCCTCAGGGCCCAGGTGAACATGGGATTTGGTAACAAAACTAAACCCCCAGCTGCTTCCATGTCTCACCCAGCCACTGCATGACTGTCCCTTGCAGGCATCATCACTTCCCTCACACCTCTCCAGTTTCAGAGCCATAACTGGAAGAGTGGTGTCTCTTGAAGACCAGTGGATCAAAACCCAGACTGGAAAACCCAAAACTGGGTGCTCACAGGCTTTGCTCCTGAGCTGGGAGCAGGGCCAGTCCCTGCTTGGAGACCCTGTGCTCCTCCACACTGACTTGCTCCATGCCCAGCCCCAGCCTGTGGGCTGCAAATGGAGCAAGGGTTGCCTCTGTGTTGGGGAATGGAACAATGTCTGGGCATGGCTGTGAGCCCACTCCTGGAGGCCAGTCTGGTCCCAGGAGTGTACCAAGGGGATGGAGGCAAGCTGACGCGCAGCTGGGCTAGAATCTCCCAGAAAATTACTTTTCAGCAAGTGATCTGCCTGTCAGGCCACTGCGAGGCCAGAGGAATGAAGCACTCGCCTGGTAATTGGCACTCATCTGGTTGCAGGAGGTCTCCTCTTCTTCTCCCCGTGGTGATCTGCTCACACCAATGCCTGCTCTAAAGGGCCCCTGGGCAGGGACAGGGCCCACTGCAGGCAGGGAAAATGGAGCAAGATCTGCAGGAAAGAATTGCAGGGGCAGAGTGTGAGGGCAGGGGGAAGTGCTCAGCTTTAAAGGGCTGATGGACAGAGAGGTTTTGCTCTCCTGAAAGAAATGTGAAAAAAGCTAGTGAGAAAAGGAGGAAATGTTCTGGGAGAAGAAAGAAGAGACCGGTAGTGCATGGGGAGAGATGGGCAGCCAAGCGTAGAGGGGCAAGTCAAGGGAGGTGGGTGGTGGGGAAGAAAAAGGACAATGCAGATTAATGGAGGAGTGAAGGAAAATGCTTATGCCTGTGGTAGGTGAGCACAGGTGTCTGAAAGGAGGCAAAACTCCTACTGTGCTCTCCCTGCTGCAATGGAAGGACATGACAGTGAAATCTCCTGCTCTGGGGTTCTCCTCAGAGCCACCCGCGCTCTTCTGGGAGACACTGAGACTGTGCTCCTTCCATCAGATGGCACAGTGCTGAAAAACAGTGAGCGCATAAAATCATGATTTGAGATAAATAGATACTTATCCCTGCATGAGAAAGAGAATACTGCTTAAATATTTAATCATGTTTTGGTTTACAATAGTTTAATGGTGTTAAAACGTCTGATACATGCTCAGAAAAAATCAGCATTTTAGAGCTATGAATTATTCTGGTTGATTTTTTCTTTTTCCCTCCAGATAAAAGTAACCATGTGACAACAGGCTCCCTCCGACAACTCAGCCCATGATAGTCTCATTAGAGGCTAACGTATTCTCTCACACATCTGAACCAAACCATTGAGAAAGTAATAAGTGATCATTCATAGACGCAGACTGGTAGCTAATAGCATCTTCACTTACCTTCCAAACACTGAGCACAGTTAAAATAAATTCAGGATGAATGCATGCGGAAAACTCAATTGCAGTCACATCAGAGATGAACCAAAAATGGAAGCACTCAGAATTACTAGCGTAAAATCCAAATAATGGCCTATAATGGATGTCAGCCAGAGAGGACAACACATCCCCTGCGATCATCTTAAAGGGATTTTGTCAATGTGTTCACAACCCACATCTCAGCAAACACACGTAATTATGGTCGAATAGATGTGCGACGTGACTGAGTGCTGGAGGTAGATAGGAGTGCTTCTCCCAGTGAGGTTACAAGAGCCACGTTTCTCTTTCTAGACACATCTGGGCTGCAGTTCCCATTGCGTTGCTGGAGAAGTAGTACGCCATGCACACACTGTGTAGGAAAGGCGTGGTGGAAAGTCAGAGGAAGGTTAGAATCATAGAATCATAGAATTGCTCAGGTTGGAAAAGACCTTTGAGATCATTAAGTCCAGCCGCAAATTGCTCTGTCTCTCTGGGTTCCTCCCATAAGGCCATCAAGACTTCACCTTGCAGACTCTTTAAGCCATGGTAGAAGCTGAAAGTCACCAGCATTTTGGGAACTAGTCCTTCAGATCTGTCACACTTGACTTGCGACAGTGTCTGCAAAGGGTTCCAGAGTACTGCCATGGTGTCTGTGGGTACCCCATAAGGGCAGGCAGCTGTCAGACGTCCTACAGTGCATAGAGATGGCAATGTTATGGATAATACAATACCATGATTTACTAAAGGCTGTGATCCTCCTGCAGCTTTTACTGTATCATCATAGAACAGCACTCCTATGTAGTACACTGAGCTATGTCATCCTATTGGTTCCTCACCGGGGCTGGCAGAAGTTTATTTAAGGTTGCAGCCTGTTGGCTGGTGAACTGAATATGTGGTTGGAGATCACCAAGAGGGGAAAAAGCAACCTGGTCCACACAGCATGGACATCTCAGAGGGCAAGGGGAACCTGTCGTGGAGGGGAAAATTCAACCATTGGCAGCATCAGTCAGTGCAAGGTGAGCAGGTTTACACGCTGGGCATTATTCTGTTTCAGCACCAGTGAAAATAAAGGTAGATCCTCCCTATGGTTTGATGATTAGGGCAGGTCATTAGAGTTCATCGGTTCCTGATTCTGCTCTTCTGTTGGCTTGCTGTGGGACATTTGGGTTGTAGCTTGACCTCTTTATGTCCTAATTTTCCCTTCAATAGCATGTAAATGCTTGCTGTTTTGTTGTGATGTGATGCTTGGTTAATTTGAAGGAACATGACAAATGCATTAAAGCCAGTAAAAATGTTATCCAGAATGCAGCGCCATTAGGAGGTATACATGTTTGCATTTTAGAAAACGTTTAAATTCCAGCTCTTATATATCCTTTGCAAATGAAACTTGCAAAAAAGCAGGGCAAACACTGCTAACACAGCTTTGCCACACACTGTCAAGTGCTTATAAACCCTATTTATAGCTACAGTTAAAGATTCAGATATGCAAGTACTCCATTAAAAGACCACATTAATGAGCCCTTAGAGAAAATATCTCACAAAGCCTTTTGAGCTCGTAACTGCTCAGTTGTGCAGGGCTTCTTGCTTGTTAACATTCATAAAATATGAATACTGTGTACTAAACACCAGCACTTTGTGGATTGCAATGACTTATCTCACCATCAACAACTTAACTTATGCAAGCGGAGACATGGCAGCTCAGTTCCGCTGCAGATGGTCAGGCTGCACCAGCCGCTCACGTGCTGCCCTGCTTGGGGGCCTTTCTTCCTGGTGCGAAGCTGAGTGTCAGGCTGACTGGTCAGTATCTGTGAGTATAATTTCAGAGAGAACAATCAAACCTATTAGCTAAGGGTAGCAGAGCTGGGCCTCTTGCAGCTGCAGTTCCAGAGCATGGCAGGCATTCAGAGCAAAATCTAATAGATAAAAGTCACAGGAGATCTTTTTCTTTTCCCTTTGACATAAGCTAGCTGATGAGAAATGTCATTTGAGAAAGAGAAAAGTTGCTATATTTGATTTGTCATTATTTCTCCACTGTCCTTTTCTCTCTGAGATTCTGCATTTCCCATTTTCTCTCTTTCCTCTCTTGGAAGCCTACATTCTAGTTTTGTGACAGATGCTCTTGTTCAAACATTATTGATGCATGTTTTACGTTTATCAAGTTGCCTTGTGTAAACAAACATTCCTTGAACCCATTTAAGAATAATTCTCTGTAACCTTTAATAATGTATTTCCATTCACCGAGGAGTCACAGGGAGCTTAAGCACTGGCGAAGACGGAAACCAATCTGCATCCTGTCCTTTGCACCTTGGTCCAGTTGTCTTTCCAGCAGAGCATGCACTTGTGTTCCCAGAAAAGAAAAGATGAGGACACGATGCTTTAAAAAGCTTCAGGGCAGCTCTTACTGTTCAAATGTGCCTTTCAATAGTGCATTAGCAGGATTGTTAAGCAGGACTAGAGTGCTCAGCTTTATTTTATTGTGGCGAATCTCTGAATGTTCAAAAAGTTAGCATCGTAGTGTAGCAGCAAACCCTCCAGTGCCATAAAATGCCCAACACCACGCAATTGCTGAGTGCTTGATAAAGCAGGATCACTTGCAGTCATCTGGGGATGCAGCTGAAAGCAGGGCAGTGGCACTTCTCCAAGGCTGCCTTTCTGCTACTCTCCTCATTACAGTCTCACTACTTGCATCCGCCTGTCTTCTGGCAGTGTTGCTGTCCTGTGCATAAGGTCCCACAGCATCTCATGGCATCCCTTACCCTGAGCACAGCCGTATTTCAGTGCTGCCTCAGAAGCATCTGTAGGTGACACTCAGACATCACCAGTGCCAGTCAGCCTGGGAGACAGAAGGAAAAATCCCATGGCCTGAGGAGCGGTCTGCTGGGCTGGGAGATGGATGCAGTGCATCAGCCAGTCTGATCGATGTCCCTTCATAAGGATGGAGTGACTTTCTGGATTCCACTCACTGTATGGACTCCACTAACTAAAAGGAGAGTGCAAGCCCTGATTCCCAAGTTCCTGGTCAAATGCTAGACAACACCTTATGGTGTGAAACATCTTTTACAGCAAAGACAGAGAAATTCAGTTTGGAGTACCGGTATTGCACTTTCCCGCACATATTTTCAAATAACCCCCTCATGGAGCTCTGGAGGAGAAAGACATCAGGGTCAGGCTGAACCCAATGCAGGTGTTTTAGTTGGCTGTTGGTGGGCTTCTCCTTGGGGCTGTTCTGGTGGAAAATGCCCATGCCCAAGCACTGGGTGACAGGGAAAAGACTCTGGCACTGGGGGTCCTTGGTGTTACGACCAAACATCTCAGGTGGTTTGTGTCTGCCTGTGGGCAGAAATGGCTCTGCAGGCTTTCAGCAGTGAGAGTATTAGGATCTGCTGTGGTATTCCAGAATTAGCTGGCAATGGAGTAGGGGTTTGGAGACTTCAGGTCTTACAACATTGGTTGCCTCCAACATCCGTTGGGGACTGTGAATTTAAGAAGTTCTCCTTGCTTTTAGCTTCTGTGTAGGAAGCAAATTCCAGCTTTTAAGGAATTAAAAACTGTAAACCACTACAAAGCAAATAGGTCATCTCCATGTCCTCCATGTCCTCAATTCTTTGGGTGATATGGGAAAACAAGAAAGCTGGAAAACACCTGTGGTCAGAGTCCAGGGGCTGCCTCACAGGGAGTGATGCTGGCTGCAGACTGGCCCAGCCTTCAGATGCATTAATTATGTATAAATTAAGCTTCTGTGTGACAGTAAACAGAAGGATGAAAGGGAATTATGTGGGCATGTGGAGTGAGTAAATGGTGCTGGTGGAGGCAGGATCTGTGTGTGGGACAAAGGGACTGGAAAGAATTAGAAAAGGGGAAGCATCTCTGAGGAAAGCAGCCAGGCTTATGAAAAAATAAAAAAGGAATAACTTAAAACAAAAACTCAGAACATGTTTGTTGTTGTTGTTGTTTTTTTAGCTAACTTACAGTTAGGCACTTAAATGACTTTAAAAATGCAGATTTTATTTTCTGTACCTTCCCTCTCCATAAAATGCAAATAATGCTTTCTTTGCTCACAGAGTAGTGCAAAAACAAGCACATTCATGTCTGGAAAGTACTTGTATGCTACATGGGAACTACAGCAAAGATTATGAATATATAACTAAAGCTGTGGGCTTGCATTGTGGCATTTGGCATCTGCCCAGATGTGCAATGCATCATGCAGAAGGGCTAACAGAGGAGGACATGAAAATGCAAGCCAGAATTTAATGAGTTCAGGAATCAGGAACTTGAGACTTCTCAGAACTGGAAGTGGGAAAAGACTGAACTCACAGAGAACACTGAGAGAGGAGTATGTATGCTTAAACATATAGCAAAAGACAGCAAAGAAGGGAAATACTCACAGATATAGACCACAGAGTTCAAGAAATATGTATACCACTGAGAAATAAATCTATTTGGAGCAGAAATGACCACTGTGGATGACCAGGGAAATACAAAGAGCAATAAAGAGAGAAGAATATGAGACCTATAAATCAGCAGGGTCAGCTCTGCTGGAATTGGTACAAAAGCCTATTGTGAAAGAAGAATGCAAGAAAATGATCTAAAAAAAACTGAGAAAGGAAAAGAAGACAGGAAAAGATGTGAACACAATAAAAGATTTTATAAATTTGGTATATAGGAAGTGAAAGGTCACTCAGGGAGAGCCATCACCTTCCTGAGCAAGGGCAGGCCACCTTGACTAACAGAGGCTATTGCTGGAAAAGTGAATTACTACCCATGCTTCAGTATTCATCAGGGAGAGGTGGAGAGTCAGTCACAGTTTCTATATATTTTCCAAGGACAGAAAATTAATAATCATTAACTCTGAAGGCTACCAAGGAATCAAGCAATTAACTAAACACACAAAAATAAAGCACTTTGCCAAAAGAGTGGTGTTCACTTCCCAAATTCATTTTTAAAAATAGACGCCAAAGGAATAAAATCAGCTAGCTATGGGAAAAGTACCTGGGCAATTAAGGGGGGCCATCACTGCATCACAAACTTGTAAAGGAGAATTATGGGGAAGAAGTGTCTGTGAGATCCAAGGAGCCCACAAGACAGCTGATTACCCTTATCAGAGAGATATAATTGGAAACCAATTATTTTACTTTGTTAAAAAAAAGGGGGGGAGAGCAAGAGGAAAGGGAAAGGGAAAGGGAAAGGGAGAGGAGAGGGAGAGGAGAGGGAGAGGAGAGGGAG